>NC_088361.1:29464633-29514497 GCF_034508935.2 Berghia stephanieae
AATGAATATTAGGGAATTACAAAGTTTAATTCAAAACATTTTTCATTAAATAATATATTGCTGCAACAACAGATAGTCATTCGTGTGTGTTTGTGCTTGTGTGTGTGTCTGTTTGTTTTGTTTTTAAGGGTTTTACGGCGCTTGCAACACGTTTAGGTTATATCAGCGCCAGTATAAAGGAAGAAAATGGGATAGTAAAATGTTCTAGAGTTACAATTAAAGCACCCAAGAAAACGTAAGACATAGGGGACTTGGGAACAAAGAGGGATCAGATGTAGATTCCAAGAGCACACCACCAATGTTCTTAGTTTGAGATCACTTATAAGTCTCATCCGGACACAAGCACAAAATCCAACAAAGAGGAATACACTTAAATGCTTACATTATACATTAAAAATAACAATTATAATAATACATAACAGAGGGATGATTTATAAAGAGAAAAATATCATTTCCCAAAACAATAACTATGCATTTGACTGTTTCCCTCCCAGCTAGGACTCCGCCAGGGCCAGGACAATGTTTTGTTTGTTTATAAGGGTTTTACGGCACTTGCAACACATTTAGGTTATATCAGCGCCAGTAAAAAGGAAGAAAATGGGATAGTAAAAAGTTCTAGAATTACATCCGGACAAAAGCGCAAAATCCAAAAAAGAGAAATACACTCAAACGCTTACATGATGGATTCAAAATAACAAATATAATAATACATAACAGAGAGATGATTTACAAGGAAAAAAAATATCATCTCCCAAAACAATAACTATGCATTTGACTGTCTCCCTCCCAGCCAGGACTCCGGCAAGGGCCAGGACAAAACCAAGTAATCTCATTCCAAGACAAAGACAGAAAGCATGTTGGAAAACAGATATAAGGGGATAAAAGACACAACATGTACCCCCCCCCCCCCTGCCCAATATGGATTGTCAGGAATCCCACCCTGGGGCCAGTACAAAATCAAGTAATCTCATTCCAAGACAAAGACAGAAATCATGTTGGAAAACAGATATAAGGGGATAGAAGACACAGTATGTACCCCCCTCCTGCCCACTATGGGAGGTCAGGAAACCACCCAGTGTGTGTGTCTGTCTGTGTGTCTGTGTATATATATATCGGGTGGTCACAAAAAATTAGACATTTTTCAAATGGTTGTATCTTCTAAACAATTCAACTAATATTCATAAAATTGTATACACATAGACATAAACATTTTTCAAGCAGTATTGAACAAGTCAACACATTTAATAGAAAAATAACAACGTGAGTGAAGTTTTGGTAAACCAGGTAAAAATTTCAAATATATACTGCAAAAAGGATTGTGTAAATTCCACTAATATAATTTAGTATTTTATTGGATGACGTTCCTCAATCTTTTCTTCCAAACTAAAACTGAAATCAATTTTCTAATCTCATTGTCAGTGCTATGCTCCCAACATTCTTGAATTTTTTTCTTTAAGGGATCCCCAATTCACGGCATTGTCGGTTGCCTGTATACTTTTTCTATCAAGTGCAATAATTCATTGGATTCAATTAAGGTCATTGGGATGGCCATTGTTCTGTTGAGATAAAATGTTGCTCGATGTGAGTTTCCCCAATCCTGTTGCACAAATTGTTTAATGGGCAGAAGTTTGCAAGCTTTTGAAACTTGATTTTGGGCAAAATGGCATCTTCTTAAAATTTCAATTTTGCGATCGGCTTTCAAAAATGATAACTGCATTTGTAATTTGCTATCAATTATTACGAAATTTTGTAAACACATAGATATCATACAGGGTGTTTTTGTATTACTAACCAATAAAGAATTGAAATAGCTAAAAAAAATAAAAACGTTAGAGACATCTGAGTTTTGGCGCATAATGTTAAACAATTATTCAAGCTTTGTGTCATATCAATTTTAACTGCACACAAAATTGGGTTTCTGAATTATGACATTTAAAGTAAAACCAGGCAAAAGCAGTGCGCGTTTGATATTGAACGCATAATATACAAACCAAAAATGGTAGATGACTGAGAAAAAGTAAAAAATTGTTTGGGGATTCATGATTTCAAACCACCAAAAGTAAGAAGACAATACATTTCTGGTGTAAGAACATAGTAGAGACGGGTAATGTGAACAGTACTTTGATGAGTAGAAAAAGCCCAAAGCAGACAACATATGGTTTCTTTAAAAAACAAACCAAAACAATCCCTTCGACTAAACTGTCATCAGTTCATAAAGTTGTTAGAAAGAAATTACAACTCCATTCTTACAAGTTAAAAAAAACACATCCTGTATTGTTCTATTAATTATAATAAGGGCATTCATCAAAATCTATGCAGTACTCTTGTTGCTATCAAGCAACAAAAGGTTTCTCTTTTGTTTGTGACCACCCAATATATTGTTTGTATGATATCCAAACAGGTTGTTTCATTTCTATTTTTGTCATCTTTTTTTTTTTTTTTTTTCTTTAAAAAAAAAAATAATTAGTTGGTATGTCTGATAAATTGCACTTGAAATTTGGACAGTTAAACTATTATCATTTAAAACCGCTACATCACATCTTGAAGCTTATGTCACAAAACATAAACAGCCACAAAAATAATGCAAAACTACATTAAGCTTAATACACTCATGTGCAAGGCATCAATATAAATGTTAGGACATGTGTGTCTATACTTGCAAGTGATATGCAATCACATCTCTGTAATCCAGCAACTATCGTGATGGGCCTTTTCGTATTTATTTCAATAATAAAAGATATTCTTGATATCGAATACACTTTCATTTTTTTGTTTTGTTTTGGTTTTTTGGGGGTTTTTTTTTTCGATTATAATTTTTTTTTATATATATATACGTTCTGGAGCATGTGTGACATATATCAGCGACAAAAACCAACAAATTTTTACACAATGCACATTGACTAAAAGACATATTTAGAATATTGCCTGCACAATTATAGAATACTTGAACTTTTATGCTGCATTTGTTTGTTTTGTTTTTAAGGGTGTTACGGCACTTGCAACACATTTAGGTTATATCAGCGCCAGTAAAAAGGAAGAAAATGGGATAGTAAAAAGTTCTAGAATTACAATTAAAGCATCAAAGAAAAAGTAAGACAAGGGGAACTGGGAACAAATAGGGATCAGATGTAGATTCCAGGGCATACCATCAATGTACTTAGTTTGAGATCACCAATAAGTCTCATCTGGACACAAGAACGGTCCCCACTAAGAGGAATACACTCAAATGCTTACATTATAAATTCAAAATAACATGAAATAATACATAACACAGAGATGTAAATATCATCTCCCAAAACAATAACTATGCACTTGACTGTTTCCCTCGCAGCCAGGACCCCGGCCAGGGCCAGGACAAAACCAAGTAATCTCATACCAAGACAAAGACAGAATGCAAGTTGGAAAACAGATATACGGGGTCAGAAGACACAATATGTACCTCCCTGTCCACTGTGGGAGGTCAGGAACCCCACCCAGTATGCTGCATTTGGAATTGAGTTCAAAATTTCTAACATAAGAGTTAAAGAAAAATGTAATTTTTCCTCCAATATCATCAACAATGTAATTGCTTATTGATTATTTCTGTTTCTATCTTTTTTTTTTGTGGGGGGGGGGGGGGGGGGGGGGGGGGGGGTCATCTACTTTATTTGATCTGAAAGGGTTATTTTGAATAATTATATGTTTTTAGTAAAATTGGATGCATGTGGAAATGAATAATTCCAAAAATAAAATCCAAACAAAACTGCCAAAGTCAGTTAAGAGTTAATAATATTGCCTCTCCATATGGCCTGTACTTTGGACATCATGGGTGATTCCTGTTGACATCAGGGATCTTGTTTGAGGGAATATCTATAACCTTTATAGAATGACTAGGCGAAGACATCTTATGGTGCCGTGGCAGAAGGTGTACTTTTTTTTAAAAATTATGTACAGTGCATTATACAAAATAGCAAAGTTTGTATTATTTCGCCAGAGGAGGGGAAAAATCCTCCCTGAAAGAAGAGAACTCCAGCAAGGTTTCGGTAAAACCAAGTCATCTCATTCCACGATAAGAATAGAACACTAGAAAGGTAATATATCACAGATAGAAGACCCTACAGAAGTTTCCCACTATAATAAACCTGAACGTGCAATTTTGGAACAAGTTAGTATAGAATTTATTTTGTATTTTTATGAATTGAGGTGAAATCATCACAAAGAGCTTGTTAGAACAGCATCTCCTTCTGGCAGATCGTTTGTATCGTAAGTTAGTGTCATCTACAAGAAATGCAGTGACATCAGTGAGCATTCCAACATTGGATAATGTCTAACAGGCAGTTTGCACTGTACAAAATGTCAAGCACCCATTCAAAGTATGTTTCGTTTGTATTCCACAAAGACTCTCTACTTTGTTGTCGTCAAAATTAGGAATGGGTCTTTTCCGTATTTTGTTGAAAAAGTATTTGTCCACAAAATTAATGTTATAAAATCGAAATTGCAATTTTAACAGCAAACACAAGTATCTGTATTTCAAAAGTGTCCAGTAAAATATCCTTGTTTGTTTTGTTTGTTTTTAAAGATTTTACGGCACTTGCAACACATTTAGGCTATATCAGCGCCAGTAAAAAGGAAGAAAATGGGATAGTAGAAAGTTCCAGAATTACAATTAAAGCACCAAAGAGAAAGGAAGACAAAGGGGAACTGGGAAAAAATAGGAATCAGATGTAGATTCCAAGAGCATACCATCAATGTACTTAGTCTGGGATCACCTATAAGTCTCACCTAGACACAAGCACAAGATCCAACAAAGAGAAATACACTCAAATGCTTACATTTCATTATACATTAAAAATAACAAATATAATAATACATAACAGAGAGATGATTTACAAGGAAAAAAATATCATCTCCCAAAACAATAACTATGCATTTGACTGTTTCCCCCTCAGTAAGGCCAACATGCCGGGGCCAGGACAAAACTAAGTAATCTCATTCCAAGACAAAGACAGAAAGCAAGTTGTAAAACAGATATAGGGGGATAGAAGACACAGTAAGTACCTCCCTGCCCTATTATTATTATTATTATTATTATTATTATTATTATTATTATTATTATTATTATTATTATTATTATTATTATTATTATTACTATTATTATTATTATTATTATTATTATTATTATTATTATTATTGTTATTATTATTATTACAAATATAAGTCATTTTACTACCACCGTAATTGCAATATTTGTGTGGCTCATTGAGGGAAAGTGGGTCTATAAGTAAAATAACAAACTGAATCACAAATACAAAAAAAAAAAAAAGAAAAGAAAAACAAAACAAACAATGGTAATGTATGATAAGGCAAAACAAAACAAAAAATGGAATGGAAAAAGCAATGTGAGTGATGTTAAAAGTAGTGCATTATCTCAATCAAGTAGGCAGTGCTTTAGCACATACTATAATATACAATTTTTGCATGGAATTGAGCCATATTATGAGCAGGTTCAAATCATGAATGCAAGCTCTGCGGGCATGAAGTGATATGAATGAATACCGAGTAAAGCCAAATATAATGTAAAAATTACTTTATAACACTTTTCAACTGTATGATGAGTCACTAAATTTCTTCTTGATGTACAATCAAAAAAAAAAAAAAATTATAAGATACCGATTGTTCTAACATAATCATTGAAAGGAATACATAAAACCTATCTGCTAATGCAGTGACAAAGACTAGTTAACATTTTGATGCCATACTATGTAGCGTAAAGTAAATGCTCAATTGTCATTGACGCTTCAAATGAAAGTGTTTTTATCTAACTGATTACATGTTTACAAGTGATGCCTCTTTAATGCTTGTTAAATCTGTCATTATCTTAAATCTCACCAACTTCAAATCCCTTATTTCTTTAAAAAATGAAGCTTTATCAACCAAGTATGTTCAACTTATTCAAAACAAAATGTGCTCAGTTCCCAAGGAAATATAACGAGATTAAGCAACCAACATATCTCATGGTATGCCCTCACTAGCTGCCAGTTTTAGACGGATAAAATTCAAAGCAAAGGTGACAAAGTTTAAGTGTCTCAGTAAAATCACTACTCATCACCACGACCTTATCACAATTTACCTACACTCTAAGGACAGCCTCACATTTCTTAGAAGACTGCCACTGTCTTCAAAATCTCAAAGAATCTGGGAAAGACTGAACTTAACATGGCAAACGAAATTTCAACATTTTTGCTCCAAAGCATGAATGAAACTGCCCGCCTTTGTGGAAAATTTGCATGTCTAAATTTGTTCCATAAAAATACCCAGCTTTTTCGGTCTTTTATTCTTTTTTCACTTGTACTTGTAGTGGTGTATATGGACTTTGTTTTAAATCTATCCAATTGTTATACTTGTGTGTAATTACACCCACATGTAATTGTCAAAAGGGCAAGAGTCTTCATCTCAGGGGCATAATTAGTGTTCTAGAAATGCTCATTTTGTTTATTTTTTGTTTTTATTTCTATTTTCTAGGGATTTTAACGGCACTTGTGAAACTTTAAAGTAATTTCAGCATCAGAAAAAAGGAAGATCATAGAATAGTTCAAATATTTGGGTCAAACTATCAAGAGCAAAGAAACTGTAAGACAAAGAATAATAATGCAGTAGACATCAAAAACGGGTCCAAGAGCAAAATATATTTGTAGCTTGTCTGAAACCACATAAAAGTCCCTTAATGATACTCAGATAGTAACAAAATATGCATTATAATCAAAAGCCTAATATTGATATAACTAAAATATATAATGGAGAGATGATTAACAAGGAAAAACAATATCATCTCTCACAAACAAAATAGAAAAATCCACCTGATTTTTCCCCTCTCAGAAGCAAACTCCAGATAGGGTCCATGGGAAGCAAATGATCTCATTCCGTAAAAAGGAGACAAAGCTCCATTGTAAGGACATCTAAACAAAAGGGAATAAAAGGGACAGCCAGGCTGTGAACTACACCAGCTAAAGGAAGTCCAAAGTTCCCCTGCCCTGAGGGGAATTTCCACCCACCACAAATGTTCAATTCGGGTTGCACAGATTTGAAAACCCCGAATAAATTTGGACATCATTCAAAGTATCATAATGATTGAATCAGAATAGACAATAGACATGACAAGGATAATACAGTTTGAGAAATGGAAGACCAACTAAAAAATTGATATAGTTACGTCATGAGGAGTCAAGGAATAACCCTGAAAACAGATACCATCAATAGAACTTATCTCCAACATCCAAAGCACAAACTAATTGAAAAATACATATCTTATGAAAGGAATGAAGATTCAGGAAATTTTTTTTTGTTTTTTTTTTGTTTTATAAAGTAAACATGTGCTACGATGCAAGCTGAAATGATGAAAAAAGAGCAGAACAAGTTGGGTTTTTTTTAAAGTAGTGAACATTATGTGCTTTGTGTTAGACAAAGATGGGGCCAATTACTGGCAAGTTCTTTAGAACTTCAAAAATGTATAGAAATATGTAATTTTACCATAAAATAAAACTGGCAAGCCTTAAGATAGTTTATTTGATGCTACGAGTCAGCTAACTTTTCTGAGAAACTGTCCTTTTCTGGGCAATTGTCTCCAGCCTCTTCTTTAACAAAGAAATGCTCATCACTATGATAAGACCTATCAACACTTTCAATATTTTCTACATCTTTTACTTGAGCGGAAACAGATTGACTAGGAGGGGGGTATGGCACTTTATGTTCAAACAATGGACTATTGTTCTTTATTTTACTATTATTTGGTGACGATGAAGATGCTGAGGACAGTTTAAACATGAATGGTTCACTTGTCTGTGCTGACAGAAATGATTTATTTGTATCCATTTGTAATGGCAGAAAGTCCACATTTGTCGTCTTTTGTGATGATAACATAAAAGGTTCATATGTCTGCCCTTGGTGTGCTGATATTAAAGGTTCATTTTGCAGTGATGACTTACTCTCCTTTTGCAATGATGTGAGGAAAGGTTCAGCACTCTCCTTTTGTTGTAGTGAGGAATCCTCAAGTTCAGTTAGACAAGAAGTTGCTTCAGAACTCGACTTTTGTTGTAGTGAGGAATCCTCAAGTTCAGTAAGACAAGAAGTTGCTTCAGAACTCGACTTTGACTTATCATTTTCAGATATTAAATGAAGTGAGCCATTGTCATCGTCATGTGATTGAGTATCATAACCATCATGATACACCAGTCTGTCCGTGACTAAAGAAGCTATTGCTTCTTTCAACTTCTCTGCATCCACAGGTTCTTCCTCCATTTCAGAAATTTCCTCCTTGTTTTGATAAAGGGTATCAGCTGCAGTTGCTCTTGTTGTTGTTGTTGGTCTTGTAATCTGAGGGGTTGGTTGGAGATCAAGATTAAACTCCACAAACTGATCGCCGTTGGATATGGTCTCAGACTTTGGTGTGGTGGATGCAGGGAAGATTTCAGTATGCATAGAGAAGGAATTATTGGGGGTGGATGTGGTGTAGGAATACACCTTTGTGTCAGTGACACTGTCAGAGTTGTGTGGAGTCAGCGGGCTGTGTGACAGATGGCTAGTCATGTCAGGGCAGTGAGAAATACTCTCGGTTTTCACTCTTTTCTTGTCTGCTTTGTTATCATCCTTTTTCGGGATAACCTGTTGGAATGAATGGTGTGATAATATGATGAATCAATAAATGAAGGCAATTATTTCCTTGATCAATATCATTAAAATAATATTAAATAATAACACAGATAAAAGCAGCTCTACTAAACATATTAGTTTGTTGGGGTTTTTTTGTTTAAAAAAGACAGTTCAGTACCTCTGATGCAGGGATTTCAATGGGAGCAATATTTCTTAAAACCTGTCTTTGTAACTGCATTCATAACAACAAAAACAACAATACTTATTATCATAAAAATAAAATTACATGGAGAAGAAGAAGAGGAAGAAGAAGAAGAAGAAGAAGAAGAAGAAGAAGAAGAAGAAGAAGAAGAAGAAGAAGAAGAAGAAGAAGAAGAAGAAGAAGAAGAAGAAGAAGAAGAAGAAGAAGAAGAAGAAGAAGAAGAAGAAGAAGAAGAAGAAGAGAAGAAGAAGAAGAAGAAGAAGAAGAGAGAAGAAAAGAAGAAGAAGAAAAGAAGAAGAAGAAGAAGAAGAAGAAGAAGAAGAAGAAGAAGAAGAAGAAGAAGAAGAAGAAGAAGAGAAGAAGAAGAAGAAGAAGAAGAAGAAGAAGAAGAAGAAGAAGAAGAAGAAGAACAACAACAACATCAACAACAACAACAACAACAATAACAACAACAACAACAACAACATCAAGAAGAAGAACAAGAAGAAGCGGCCACTATCATTTTGTTGGGATCGATGAAATAGGGCTCTCTGAATCCTTCAATGGAAACACATGATACCGTGAGTTTCTGTGAAAATTTACTGCTTGTGTGACACAGCCTATCGAAATGAATGTTTTAATTATTAAACAGTGTTTGTAATGAAATGGTCTTCTAATCTTGAAAATACATAGTTGATGTCAATTTCAGTCTACCATTTTAAAAGTTCTGTTGTCCAATGCAATAGCGATAACTTTAAAGATGCACTAACATTTGGTGTGACTGGTCTTTTATCATTCATTGTACACTTAATCAATGGATACCCGTGATTCGGGAGTCAATACTCCTTCTTTTTGGAGCAAAAGTAACTCCCACTTCAAACAATTATAATCAACCAAACTGTGAAAATGGAAATGGATTGGTCACATTCTTAGAAAACCGACAAGAAGCATCACTCGGCAAGCTTTGACCTGGAATCCACAGGGCTAACGAAAGAAGGGCTAGCCAAAGAACACCTGGAGAATAGATGTAGAGGCAGATACCCAGCATTCGGGACAGACGGGAGAGGTCTGGAAGTGATGGCACAGGACAGAAAAAAAAAGGAAAACCTTTGTTGATGGCCTATGCTCCTGGAGGGGCAAAAGACCAAAGTAAGTAAGTAAGTAAACTGTGAAACCAATTAAGTAAGAAATAAGGCACTTTCAAAATCACTCAATTCGTTGTTATATTTTTGATTGTTGTGTAAAGTAATTAGAAATTCATTGATTGCAATGAAATTTTGTTACATAAATGTTAATATCCGATCTTTTTGCCTTCCGAATTCCAACTCAGTAAGACAGTAAAGAAGAGGGAACCTCTAAACAAGGGACATTTTTTCTGAGCCACCCAGTATGTCTTTTATTCTTTTTTGAAGCTATAGTATTCATTTTTGTTCAATAGTTTTATGGTCCATAGGCTCAGACAGCCTTGCATTTACGTTTTTTCTTAAATGTCCAGTTTTCTCTGAATAAGAAACAAAAGTGCAATTACCTGTAATTGCTTCTATGGAGGAGAGATGCAGTACTGGACTAAAACTAAACTTAAAACATAACTCAAACGCAAACTAAGACACAGGATTCTAGTCAATGATTAAAAACCTCAACAGTATGCCTTAATGAAAGACCATTTGCACACATTTACCTCGTCCTTTTGGAGGTTGGATTTAAATCTTGAAATCCCATGGGTGAAAAGTGAAATCATATATTATGTCTAAAATTGTATTGACGCACATTCCTCACACCAAATCCAAGTATCAGTAACACAATGTTAAATCATCTGGAACAACAACTAAAGACATCCAACTTTTTATATGTCATGGCACAAGACCAAAGGGCTAGAGGTCAGCTGAATAAGTAAGTAAGTTTGTAACTGTAATACCGTCTAACTTTTATGTCCCATAATATATGTCGATTTTACCCTATTTCATCCAGAGATCTTTTCGTTTTTTAACGAGAGTCTGGTGATTACCACAAATAGACACTTTATCAGTGCAATCTTCTCTGTTTTTTTATCAAATTTAACCTGATGCTTGTGGCAAATTCAAACAATGTTGAGAGCTGTCAGCTACAATGATTGCAAAACTCTGGCCCCAGGCTTTGCAGCCATGAGTAAAGCATTTCACACACATTAGCCTACTTGAATTATTTGTGAGTGTGTATCTCCTGAAATTACTACTAAGATTTGTAAAAACCCAAAAAACTAGAGCATTTATATAGAGCAATATTCACTAAATGTGCTCAAAGCCTTTTACAAGGGGTCCCAAGCCATGAACAACACTTAAACATGTAAGACAATATACATTTTAGGCAATATTAAAAATTTTTCGGACAGAGACAACCCTGTCGACTGCCAGGTACTCATTTTACACCTAAGTACAGTGAGATAGTGTGGGTATAGAGCCTTTTCCAAGAACTCAAGAATGCGTCATTCCAAGTGGGACTCAAACCCTGGACCTTCCTTCTGATCCAAAGGCGAATGTCATACCACAAGACCACATAGCTGCATTAGATTACTTGTTGTGCTGTACAAAATGATAATTTGGTTTCATACAGCATGCTAGAGGAATAACTGAAGCTTTTTAAAGTGCATTGAGTGTGTTGAAAAAAATGGTAGTGTTCTATATAAAAGTGAATATAACCACTTGTGACGTTGAGCACAGTTAGTGGATATTGCTCTATATGACAGATCAAATTGGTTTGTTTTGGGGTTTGTATTATAATGGGGGTTTTTATGTGAGTTGAGGGTGTGGGGAGGGGGGGGGGGGGGGGGGGGGGAGGGGGGAAGAGAGAGAGCAGGGATTTGGGGGAGGTTTTTTTTTTTTTATAAACCATCTGTTTCTCACCTGTGAATTGCCAACAATGACATTGGACTTGGCTTGCTTATTTCCTTTTGTTATCAAGTACTGAGCCCATCCCAACAGAATGATACTGTTGAGGACTTTAGTTGTAAACAGGCTGAAAATGGAACAGTTGTAACTTTGAAATAAAATCGCCACAACATATAATTAAATAAACCATCAGGAATGCAATGGGTCAAAGTAGACCCTTTAGAGGCATGGTTTGATTTTACTTCAACTTCACATCCCCAGACCTGCCAAAGGAGAAAAGCAAAATATCTAAAAATGTTTTTTAACAAAATCTGAATTATACAATAATTAACCATATCAAACCAAATTTTATGACGTTTACTCTTATTTCACGAATTAAAACTTTAAAATGTTTCAGAATTGCTTTCAATTTGGTCTTATATTCATTGCTGAGAAAACATACAATATTTTGGGGAATATTTAGCAATTTGACTCACAATAATTTTGTTTTGTTAAAAAATCTGAATGTGAAAAGGTAAAACAATGCGAATTTGAGCCAAATCTGTGCAGGTGGCAAGTCTGCTTCATATTTTACCGTTTTCACCAATAGAACAGTTATTTATAGCAATGCGACGCAGGCTTCATATTCCGCTGTTATTGCTCTCCGAGTGTGTAAATGATTAGAGGTCTACAGACAAGTAATGAAAGAATTGTCATGAGCAACTAACAAAAAAATATCTGTACGTTTTTGGAGGGAAATTTGAATTTGGAGATAAAATTTATATCATTTGTTTTTTTGCACCAGACTGGAATTTTTCTGTTGAAATAGGAATTTTGGCATCTCTGCATTATTTCACCCTTATTCTCTGAGACACTAATCACAGCCCCTAAGCTTTCACAACCCAAGGTGCATTTTATCACTCAATGAAAGGTTTCCCTCTTATCTAGAAAAATATAAATAAATAAACAAATAAAGAAATAAATACATAAATTTTAAAAAACAACAAAGAAACAACTTAGATTTAAAAGGGTCACATTAATGTAATGCATAATGCACCTGACTAACATGATATAAGGCAAACCTACCATAAAAACAACAGGAAAACCATACACCATGACATCAGGCCAGAGATTTCAAATGACTTTCGACACACCATATACAGTAAACACGTCAGGGGGATGGGAGTAAAACCCATGCGGCGACAGACCTGATCACTAAAGTCAGTCAATGCCTGTCAAGAAAGGACAATAACTGATCATATGTGACTCATTGCCTAAAAATAATATTGTTAAAGATTGAAGATATAAAGATAAATATAAATTCTGGGTTAAGTTCATATGTTACTTCATTGAGAACAAAAACTAAGATCTCACATTTCAGGTACACTGCAAAATCCTGATAAAGTCAATAATGACAGACCAGAGAGATTGGTTGACTTTAAGTAAAGTTGATTTTATCAATTATCAAAGGAACATACCTAGATAAAGAACAGGAAATTTGGGACCAACAAGAGGTGTTGACTTTAAGCAGAAGTTGATTTTGAGAGTGTTGACTTTATGCAAATTCCACTGCAATTTGAACTAAAATCATTTTTTGACATTTTGTTCACTGCCACACAATCTGTATAAAGTCTGTAGGCCACAAATGCATCCAAATAAATGTAGGTGATCACGTCTCTCTAAATCATTCTTGTCATGGTGGACCAGACACTAAGAATTGAATCTGAATAATGAAAATTGAGTTCAATTGACCCCATAATGGAGTGTTGAATTTCTTTCCAAGTCATAAATTAGAGGTGTCATGGCAATGAGGTATTGTTTTTACCTCCCACCAAAAGGTGCCAAATTAAACTTCCAGCCCATGTTAAGCAGCCTTGAGCAAGCAACGTTGCCTTGACTCATGGGTGTGCTGCTATTATGACAATCTAGAGTGATGCTCATCACCATTTGATAATATACGTCCTAAAAATGAGTAAAGTATACCCACAATTAAAGAAACAAATTGAATATAATAACATTAATAAATAGCACAAATCATAGCATGTTACCCCATATAAATCTGTACAAAGTGTTTTACATTGACATATATGTATTAATTGAAAAAAACAATTAAACAAACAGATCATTAATTGATTACGTAAAGAACAAGTGTTTTTATTTTTTTTTTGTGTTTTAAAAGTTTGAAGGGATGAGGATGACCTAAGAACTACTGGTAAGGAATTTCAACATTGAGGAGTGCGTTATAAAATGATTCAGTGCCAGCCTCAGGAAGTATCTTTCGTTTTACTAATATGAGTTTGTCATCAATGAATTTCAAGGTTCTTGTTGGAGTATATACATTTAAAAGATGGTTAATATACAACGTGGACCCAATGTGCAAAGATTTATAAACCTATGTAGCATTATTATAAATGATTCTCCTCTCCACAGACAGCCAATAAAGCTATTGAAGGAGACAAATTCTGAGGAAAATTTAATTGTTTAAAAAAAAACTTAATGACATTATTCTGTTCAACTTGAAGGCAATTTGTTATCCCTTTGACCATACTTGGAATTGCAAGAGTCTTACTATGACAGAACAAAGGAATTTATCAAAATCTGCTATTTTTGTTGGGATAAGGATTCCGATTTTACTAATTCTTTTGATTTCATGCTACATTGTTCCTACATAGTGATTTACCCGATTGGACGTTTAACAATCAATGTCAATCAACACACAAACTTTTTTAATGCATTTAGAAGTAAAAATATAGTGATCGCTGAAAAACATTTGTCCTTTTAAGGATATTTTGCCTACCACTAATCAAAATTCAAGTCTATTCATCATTTTGCAAGAGTTTATTTCCACCCATTCAACCTTTTACTTCATTTATTTAAACAAACCTCAAATCATTTAATCAAACTTTCAATACCATCAAAGGAAGTAGAATTGAATATTTGAGTACCATCTGCATAAAACAGATATAAAAGATCAAATTTATTAATAACATTTGACAGTGGGTACAGATACGCAGTAAAAAGGACTGGTTGAAGGTCATTTCATTTTTTACATCCTTGTCAGTCATGATTCATGATTGTGAACACAATGCAATGGTTTAAATAAAGTGCTTAAATAATGGAGATGTGTGAGGGAGGGCCTGAGCATAAAAGTTGTTTTAAAAAATATTAAATGGACACTCACATGTTTTTTCTGACTGGATGCAATGTCTTGGGCTAGTCCAATGGCAAAATCACCATAATACTGACAAAAAAGAAATGCAATATAATGATTACGTGAAAGAGATGGATAATTCTTCTTTTATTATTATGCCCACTAACATATTTTTAATGTTGCCACACGCATCTAATTACATTTTACATAAATGACATGTGGAAAGAAAGTGAAAGGGAAGAGATGGCCAAATTATAAGGACAATGTTCTACAACCTGAAGGTCTCAAGTTTGAGTTCTGCCTCTAGCAATTAAATATTTATACTATGAACAATATTATGAACCCCATCAATTTGCTCATTAGGACAACATGGGAGACCCCTGTTGACCTTGAACGTTTGTTTGAAGGATTATCGATATTCTATCTAGGAATGCTCAGGTGAAGGAATCTCATAATTATGAGAGAAAGGACTGAAATTATTTTTTTTGACATAGCCATAGCAAAAGGAAAAATAGAGGGTAAGAGGCCAAAAGGGTAAGAGGTCTTCCCCAAGATCAAGGCAGGACAACATCAAGAGATGGACCGGGCTGACAATTGAAGAATGCAACAGGCTGGTACAAGAACAGGAGGAATCGTGAGTCATTTCCAGTCGACCTATTATAAGATGACACAGGAGGAAGAAAATTATTTAACATCAATTTAAAAACTGAACATGTTTCTAGTGCTATACGATATGACGTAAATAGTTACATTCTAAAAGAAGGATTTCTTACACTGGCAGAAAACTCGTTGATTTTGTTGATAAAGGAGTGCTTGATCCAGTCCACAACAACTTCTGTCCCCAATACAATCATGGCATCGATGAAGTATATGGAAGCTTGGTCTGAAGTGAAAGAAAAGAAATATATAATTTTTTAAAATATTTTCTTTATATAAACTTTTTCACATCATGCACAAAAATTTATACATATCTCATAATGGAGAATGCAGCATATATCTAACACATGCTTTACACAGGAGGAATTCAGAATTTAACATCAATATCCAAACGGTAAAGGAAAATATGTGCATACCATTGAAGTGTCCTATAAACAACTCAAAAAAACCGGCTGGCTTAATCAATCAAGATAACATGCAAAAGACATAATCATTTTGAACATTTTTTCATATATCTATTATAGAACTTTCAAATGTACCAAATGTTCCCAAAATGTCCTAAGGACATGACCAACAATAACATTGTGCATAAAATATTTCAGTAAAAATATCATTTTTTAAAAAAAAAGAGATTTTTTATAAAATGATTTTAAACACAAGTAAAGTTTCCTACCAAGGGCATTCTTAAATTCATTGATATTATTAACGTTTTTTGTTTAGAAATTTTAAACTATTCAATGTTTTGGCAGTATGAAATAGGAATGTATTGTTCGGAATTGAAGTAGAGTACTTTGAAATATATATACTGAGATCATCTCCATGGCTGAATGTAATTGGAAAGAATATTTTAAACTAATTTATATATTTGAATTAAATCGCCTCTTTTTCTTCTATTTCTTAATTGAGCTTATTGTAAAATGGAGTAAATCCCTTTATATGCACTTTTTACCTCTGATCATTATCATGTGCCGTCCAAACTGTGCTTGTTCATCACAGCAAAACACATTATCTCTTTGAACCAGATAGGCGTGGTTTGTATGTTTGCAGAAGGCTTATTATTATTGTTATTGTAATTATTATTATTATTATTATTATTATTATTATTATTATTATTATTATTATTATTATTATCATTATCATCATTATTATAATTAGTCAGTTTCAGCAGATTATTGGACACCCAGGACCCAATATCACTTATTCACCTGTCTATTCTAATTTTTTTTTCTGTTCTGGTGTCATAGATTTGACTCTCGGCAATGTAAAAATGATATGCAAGGTTATAATTATTTCTAATTTGACTCAGATCAATTAATAGTAACAGGAGTTCAGAAGAACAGATAATCAAAATAATTTTATTACATGCACTAACAAACGCCAAAGAAAATGTAAGGGACTAATTTAAACAGAATTGAAGTAGATTCCAGAAATAATTTGACACAGGAATAAGATTTTAAGAATAAGGATACATTATTTATATAAATATTATATTAGAACCAGAATATTCCACTGTCGGGTCATATTTTATTATCTCCAATGTTAAGAATATGTAAAAGAAATGTCAAAATTAAAATGAGCAGTAACTAACAGACTGCTATTACTAGATGCATCCAGCAATTTACCTCTCAGCCAATTTTTCTCCAACAAATTGTGAATCAGGATAAACAAGAGGAGAACAAAGTAGTGAAATCTTTCCTTGACATCCACATATGTAATTTGGCACAGGGTATTCTTGTCCAGACGTTTGAACAGATTGGACTTGATCTCCACGAACTGAGGAGAAGACAAACAGTCTGAGACAAAAATGAGTGGATCATCTTAAAAAAACAAAAAAAAAAAACTCAATACCAAGCCAGAAATATTTTGGACTAAAAGCCGTTTTTTAATGGCTTATCATTGACTGTGGAAGAGTTTTGAGCACAAAATATTCCTTGATGGCTATTTTGGTCTTTCGGATATGCAATGCAAGTTTCTCTTAATGGGAAAAATTCTCTTTATTCTTTATGGCAAACAAATTTTATAAAAAATATCCAACCACATTTATTCAATGGAATTTTTAACATTTGTTATAGCAATGTGTGCCTAGACCTGTAAATTCATGGGAAAAAGGCTCTATATAAATGATTTATCATCCCTGCACTATACATTTAACTGTTTTAAAAAGTGGCGAGAAGGCCAAAACTGGATTGATAAGGTATTGCGCTTTCATTCTGGAGATCCAGTTTGAGTCCCACATAGGCTTCCTGTCTGTCCCTTAATCAAGAAAATCAGCTCCTATTGCTCACATTGCTGGGCTGCAACGAGGCTGATGTCTTATCTTTTTTTTTTTTCTCAAGATAGACTATAAAGAGAAAAAAATTCCCTGAAGATGAAGAACAGTATTTCTTATTTATCTGTTAATATAATATGTCCGTGTTATTATGTTCTACATACGTTATTGGAAAGCATGATGGTCAGCAAACTCTTGTTATGTGAATTGAAGGCAACATTCAGGGTGATAGCTTGGATAAGAATGAGAGCCGTGTGGATGACTGGTGAAGAACGAGTTAAGGTATTCCATTATATCTTTTCATATATATATAAATATCCAGGATAAAAGACTTATAAACACTGTCTTTAAAAACAGATTTGCCAACCCTTATTTTTTTCATATGTTTCCCCAGAACATAAATTTTTCCTATTGTAGTTGCACTAAATGTCAGATTTCCTTTTCGAGAAGCATAATGCAAATTCATATCATGATGGATGAATCAAATTAGCTGACAGCTGAGAACTTGAATAACCTTTGACAGCTATCTTATTACCAAAAATGCATTATACTTCCAGTGAGGAATTTTATTTTTGATCCTAAGGTCTTTTTTACCAAGACTAGAACTCTTATTGTAAATCTAAGGCGGAATAAAAAGAATTAGAAATTTTTGGAACTAAAACTTAGAATAACAATAGAAATAAAAACAGAAAAATGAAAATCACCTGAATCATAATTCAAGAGTTTGAAATGGGCATATAATGAAAATTGTAATCTCAACATCCAAGCATAGCTTAATTGCCAATTTCAGTTTTGTTAGGAAAATTTATATTTTAATAAAAACATTTTAAATCATTTACAAAGGATACCAACATAGGCGATAGCAAACATCAAATGGAAAATGGTTCCAAAATGTTCTCTTTTTCGACCTCTTGGCTCCACAGCTGTCCAGTAAAGACTGTCTAACACATCTTGACCAAAGCCTGAAATCAATTTGTCCATTACCTGAAGGTAAAAATGAATCAGATATGTTTATAATATTGCTCCTTCCTTTTTACCTTTAATGGGTTTTACAGAGCATTGCAACACTATCATCAGTCATTTCAAGGCCAGTAAAAGGGAAACAAATTGTAGATCTGCATTTATATACACCCGAGAAAAAAATAATGACAAAAAAGATTGATTCAAACCAGAAACAAAAAGTAGATTCAAGACCAATCTGTCGGTGTGTCTATTTTTAGAACACTTAAAAGTCCTGTTCAGACAAAGTACATGGCCTTGAGAGGAAAAAGAGGGAAACACTAAAATGCTTCCATAATAATTTAAAAAATGTAAAACCATTACAATGCATACCACACAAATGAATTACAAAAAACAGCGTCTCCATTAAGAAATTCTAAATTTATAGTTTCCTTCTTGGCTATTATAATACAATACCCAGGAAATATTAAAGCCTGACTATGATGAGAAAAGTGAGTAAAGAGCCTTCCCCAAGGACTCAACTTTACACTACCCATAGCCAGATTCAAACCTTCGAATTTCAATTTACATGTCAAGTGTCATACAACAAGACCACAAAGTTGCACATACGGCTATAAAATTCTATGATTTTGTGCTATTATGTACCAAAAAACTCATATACAAGACATAACCATATCAGCCAACAGTTCCCTTACATCAAGCATGTTGTAGATGACATAAAATTTGATGGTGGATTGTGTCCGTACGATGTGATACACCATTGACGTGTCGATGTAACTTGTAATGAAGCAGCTCACTATAAGGATAACTCCTTTCAACAGATCACAAATCTGTGCTGGATTCAAAATGGATTTTTTCCTGTCAAAGGAACACATAATGATAAAAAAGTGATGCAATATATTCCAGAAATAATTCAAACCAAAGAAGCTTTTTTTTACTACTACTTCTACTACCACTACTACTACTACTTCTACTACTACTACTACTACTACTACTACTACTACTACTACTACTACTACTACTACTACCACTACTACTACTACTACTACTACTACTACTACTACTACTACTACTACTACTACTACTACTACAACAAAGGTATCAGCTTGAGGAACCATTGAATTCTACTTATGTTTATGTTTTTCAAACCTTTTTGAAGCCACAAAACTAGGAGGTCAAAGATGAGAATTTTAGGTCTTATTAATGTCAAATTACATCATTTCTTATTTGTGATCAATCACTGCTAATGGTGACAAAAAGTGAAAAAGGTGGAAAATTTTGAACGATTGCCTTTAAGCCCCATTTTCACTGCACTAACCCCCACTTTTAGAGCAATTGAGATGATGAATTATCATTGATACTCGAGCGAAATTCTGGAGCGTGGGAAACTGCACCGATTTGTCTCTTATTGCCAGTACATTTGATTAGGGGAAATGTAATTTTTTAAAAGGAGAATATTCTCCCTCTGACTCCAAAATCGTGGATTTCCACAGATCCGAGGGAAACCATTAGAAATTATTAATTATGTGCAGTAAAAGAAAAGTTTTAACGTATATGACATTGACTAATGTGTGTTAAACCGTGTTTTGAGAATCATCATAAATTATATTTTATCTTTGTCATGAAAGTGAATACTAGCGAACAATCGATACTTACCTAAAGAATATGACAGAACATGGATAGGTCAAGACATTCATGATGGCAACCAAGATTCGTAATGGCAAGAAAGTCATAATGTAGAGGAATGAGTCCAGACACTGCAGCAGTCCGAAAGCACAAAACTATAGAAAAGATATCATAAATAGAACCAGTTGTCACTGTTCTTAAAAAAATAAAATAATAAAAATTTTCTTTGAAAAAAAAAACATTAAAACTTTAAGAATAAAATATTTGAACCAATCCTTAATGAAAAGATTTCAAACTGTGTGCACAAATCAGAATTAGGAAAATTTTGTGTTTTTAAGAAATTTTAAATAGCAATTTAGAAACATATAATACATGTATAAAGTAAAAACAAAAACAGCGATCATAAAGATCTATGAGGCCAGAACTTATTCTAGTTTCTATGGCATTAACCAAAATTACATTGTAAGATATTGCCAAGTTTAGTTAGAAGCTCAATTTTTTATCCAAAATGAGTTCTTATCATAAATGATTAAATCAACCCTTTTTGTAAGTCTTCAGGAAATATCAAAGCTTAATTTCACTTCTAAATATTTTTTACAGCTAGTCAAGTTGAAAAAGTGTGAAATTTGAGAAACGTTGCTGGATAACTTTCCCATACATCTAACCAAAACTTCATGAAATATCACCAGATTTACTTCAAATAAAGATTAAAATGCTCTGGTGAGCAGATTCTTTCAAAAAATGCAAATCCAAAATGTTTACCTTCCAACTGATAATGTCATCCACTGACACATATATAGTGTATTTATCAATATAACATACAGGCCTGCTCATTTATAAATCAAAGCTATTTTGTCATGCAATAAATAGCTGTTTTCTAACCCGCTCACTACAATATTTAGGCACATGAATGATTAGGTGTTTTTGAAGAGAACAGGGAGGATTGGATGGCCCATAGTTTGAAAAATATCTGGCACTTAACAATCATGATAACAATTATTTTGACCAACCTTTAAAAATTGTGAAGCACTTAGAATAATAAAGTATACAATATACTGGTATTCCATGGTGGAATAAACCCAAGAGTCTCATTTTAATTTAAATGATATGCACATTTCATTCAATAATGCAGTGCCAGTAAGTAATAATGATTACAGTTTGTATTTGAAAAGAGTGAATCTATCAAAATGTTCTGAATGGTTTGAGGTAAAATCCCAAAATAATGTTCCAAATTATCTGAGACAAAATGGTACATTTTGAAGTAAAAAATGAATAAATGGAACAGAATGCTAAAAACAAGGAAATCTCCATTTCACTGTAGAACACTTGGTAGCAATAGAACAATCATCAAAGCAAACTAGTTGACAATATACTAGCATGAAAGTCTGATTGGAATGAATTTCCATAATGAAAACTTACTTGGATCCATTCTTATTCAATAAAATATAAATTTCATTAATAAAGAAGAGACAGTTGTTTTGTCTTACCTTTTCAAGACTTTTTGGAGTGTTAACCGAGACATATATTCTGTCTCTTCGCTGAACAAATTCTGATGCATCTCCCTCGAGCTTGTAATTCCTTGTTAATTCAGATTTAAAGTAGCTGAACATTGATGGACCTCCTGATAAAGAATCAAATATCAAAACAACAAAAACATAAAGGAGGTCAACTTTAGTAGAGAGCTGAGAGATGATAAAACAAAGTTCAAATCAAATAATTCTATTAATCTCCATTTTAAAAGGTGACAAAGAGATGTGATGATTTCCATGTGATTTAGCGTGTAATCGCCTCAAAGGCAAAACATTTTTATTTGACTCTGATGAAATATGAATTCTCCTATTAGTTTTAATCCTGTGATATAAATTATTCTTAAACAAAAAAGTTTTATAATTCTATGGACTTTGCTGTGCAATCTTATTGAAAATTGTGATACCACTGGATTTTTAACATATTATCTGAATTTTACACATGTGTTTCTATGCGCTATATAAATACTATCTATTATTATTATTATCATTATCATCATAATTGCTATTATTATTATTACTATTATTATTATCATTATTATTATTATTATTATTATTATTATTATTATTATTATTATTATTATTATTATTATTATTATATTATTATTATTATCATCATCATCATTATTATTATCATTATTGCTACTACCACTACAACAACAACTACTACTACTATCATCATCAATATCATCGTCATCATCATCATTATTATTATTATTATTATTATTATTATTATTATTATTATTATTATTATTATTATTATTATTATTATTATTATTATTATTATCATCATTATTATTATTACTATTATTATTATTGTTATTATTATTATTTTTATTATTACTATTATCATTATTATTATTATTATTATTATTATTATTATTATTATTATTATTATTATTATTATTATTATTATTATTATTATTATTATTATTATTATTATTATTATTATTATTATTATTATTATTATTACGAGGGCGAGTCAAAAAGTAATGGGACTCTGCTTATTACTTTAAAACAAATTGAATCAATACCAAGCATCATACCTCAAATAAAAGCTTGGCATTAGCCAAGTAGAATGCTACTTCTCAACTTAGTCTCCACCTCTCTCAATAGCCACAGTCCACCTTTTGTAAGGCCATGTATTCCATCCTCGTAAAACTGAGTTGACTGAACTATATATCAGCCAATTTTTCACGACTGTCTTAGCTTCTTCATCATCGTCAAAGCAATGTCCCCTCATTGCCTCTTTCAGAGGACCAAAAAGAAGAAAGCCTGAATGTGTCAAGTCTGGTAAATACGAAGGGTGAGACAGTGTTGTCTATCGATAACCTCCCTTTACCTGACACTTGTGTGCGGAAGGACATTTTCATGAAGAAACAGTACTCGTTCCATCTCCAAATCCGGTCTTAACTTGACATATTCTTGCTTTCAGTCAATTTGTAACTGCTATCTCATCAAGAGAAGTTCTTCTATCAGATCTGATCAATGCTTCTGTCTTTATCTGATTCACTGAGTTGACACTGCTTGGAAGGCGACCATCAAAAGATTTGTCAGATAAAGACATGGCTAAGGGGGTTTCAGGTTAAGTGTTGGATTGCATCTCCTTTTCTTCTAAATGATGAGATCACTTTCAACCCACCTAAAAACACTGCCTCTACAAAATGCCTGAGTTTTATAAAGTTTTAATATGCTACTCTGGGTTTCTTCTATGAAAACAAGAAATCCAATGACAACTTCCTGTCGCTGACAGACATTCGTGGGGGGCAACCATTTTGAACTACCATAACTTTGTCAAAATTTGACAGAATTAAAAGTATATGAGTAAGTTCAATTGAGCCAAATATGACATCACATGAAAAAGAAATGGACTCAGTAGGACATTTGTCCCATTACTTTTTGACTTACCCTCGTATCATTATCATCATCATCATCATCATCATCATCATCATCATCATCATCATCATCATCATCATCATCATCATTAGTATTAGTATTATTTCCACCAAAGATTTCTCATAACAATTAGTTACAGATTTGGAATGAGTAAAAAAGGCGAAAATCAGTATAATAATCTGAAATAAAAATATCAGTCAACATCAACAAAAGTATTAAGATGGCCTGGTCATGTAATGAGAATGAAAAGTAATAAATTCCTAGAAAGAGTGTTAGACTGTAAGCTGGGAAAGAAAAAACAAAACAAAAGGAAGAGTAAATTTCTCATGGGGAATATTGGTAGAAAAGAGATCAGAGCAGTCTTAAAATTAACATCCAAGACGCTGAAGTTATTGTGCAAGATAGACATACAAGGATTCTCATGACAACCCTATATACATCAAGGAATGGAAGGACTAAGGTTCAAGTTAAGGATAAAATACAAAGATATACAACTATATAATTAAAACATCATTGAGTTCAATTCAGATATAAAAGTACTGCACATTAGTAAACAAATTGAAAAGTCAAATTTAATATTTTAGCTACTGGGTGAAAAAATTAGTACTTTCTTCATGAAAAATCAGGTTTGAGCGCGTGTCAAGTTTTATTTCAAAGAGAGAAAGACAAATCACATCTCTTTTCCTCCATAATAAAAAGCTTCCATTGAAAAAAGAAATCCTCTGTTACTCTGCTCAAAACTTGTATTATATATATATTAGACCTGTAAATGAGCTCTATAAAAATTGACTGAAAGTCTTCATAATTCGTCATAGCGGAAAAATCCAAAGAATCGAAATGAATAGTAAACTCGCTTGAGCAAAACAGTGGCAGAAAACTAATATGCGCAGGAATTAATTAGGCTACTTACCATTGTTCCTTATCAGTATCCAATCAGTGAAGAAACTAGAAACGGTCAACCAGTTTGTTTACAATGTGAGGCAATTGAGATGTACTGTAGCAAACCCTAATTTTTTATTTGAAGGTGTCTACATCTTTCACATTATACTTTTTTCATACTTTTACTTCCTTCCAGGTAAATGTGGTCAATTTTGGCTTAAACAAAACAGTGAAATTTATTGCTCAGCGGCTCAGTTAAAATTGGCTACCACTGGGATCACGACAGGTTTGGAAAGTGAAAAAATAATTTCATGAAGGCTGGGATGTGTTCAGACACGGCAATTCTAAAAAGTGTCCCCTAGCCTTGGCAATATATCTATCTTAATATAAACGGCCCATGAGCTATGCGTAGTGCTGTGGAACATTCCTAATTACTTAATGGTCATTCAGCTACGATTCATAAATTCTTTCTTTCTTCATTTCTTTCTTTTCTTTTATTAAAATATTTGAATTTGACGAATTGACTGATTTCAGTTAATTGACTGAGAATTTACAGGTCTAATATATATATATATACGAGGGCTCTTTCAGAAATAACCGAAAAATGCCCATTGCTCAGCAACCAGTGGAGATTTTTTAATGCTGTAAACGACATGATATTTCTTATTTCCTTACGGATATTCCCAGAAATTATGAAGTGCATCATTTTGCACAATGAATTTCTAGACGATTTTAAAGATGGCGGCCCACCTTGAAACTTGGTCAAAGGAGGAAATCAGAGCTGTCATACGTTTTTTGAACGCCAAAAGTCTGAATCCTACCGAAATTCATAAAGAACTTCAGAGTGTATATGATGAGCATGTTATAAGCCGTACAAAAGTCTATCACTGGTGTAATTTGTTTGAAGCCGGCCATTCCGACTTGACAGACAGGGAAGGGAAAGGGCGTTCGATAACTGCGACGTCAGAAGACAATGTGAAGCGAGTTGATGATCTTATTCGTCAAGACAGGAGGTTGAAACTTCATGAAATCGCAAGCAGTCTTGAAATTTCGGAAACTTCTGCCCATAGAATTGTATTTGATGAACTTGGCTACAGAAAAGTCAGCGCAAGATGGGTTCCTAAGCAATTGACAGACAATCATAAAGAACAAAGATTGGACATCTGCAGGGAACTTTTGAGAAGAAGCAAGAGCTCACGCAGGGTTCACGGGCATACTGCCAATGCCGGCGGAGACTTTCTAGGGTACGATGTGACTTTTCTTGACAGCATAGTCACCGGTGATGAGACTTGGTTGCACCATTGCACCCCAGAAACAAAGCAAGATTCGATGACATGGAAACATCCATCCTCACCTGTCGCGAAGAAATTCAAAGTCATGCGGTCAGCAAAGAAAATAATGGGAACTGTTTTCTGGGACAGTCGTGGTGTTATTCTGTTCGAAACCTTACAACCTGGAGAAACAATCAATGCTGCAAGGTACTGCCAAACTCTTGACAAGCTTAGGGAGGCCATTCGCAGAAAGCGCCCAGGGCAGTTGACCAACGGGGCCATTTTGCAACACGACAACGCTACACCTCACACAGCACGAGTGATGCAAGGTTGGCTAGAGAAATATGGATGGGAGATTTTGCCACACCACCACACAGTCCAGACCTCGCACCATCTGATTATCACCTCTTTGGGCCACTGAAACGTGAGCCGGCAGGAAAGCGCTTTGATGTTGATGAAGAGCTTGTTGACCATGTGCGGAAATGGCTACAAAACCTTGACGGAAATTTCTTCCGAGAGGGTATCTATTCCATGGTGCGGCGTTGGCAGAAACGTGTCGACAGACTTGACTGTTACGTAGAGAAATGAAGGACGAGTCAAGGTATGAACACGTGCAAGAATTTTGTTGATAGCATAAAAAACGCGGATTTTACAGGCATTTTTCGGTTAATTATGAAAGAGCCCTCGTATATATATATATATATATATATATATATATATATATATATATATATATATATATATATATATAAGTATCAATCCACTATTAAGGTGACCACTGTGAAATGCACCAATTGGAGGACCAAGCATATGTCTTGTTCAAATTGATTAAACTGTTCAATCTTTGTTCAAATGAGTATAGTTTGATTCCCTACAATGATTTATGAACACAATTCTGATGCTTGATGATCACAATGGTATATAGAAAATTACTCGGTCCCCCTAATGTTTTACTAAGTGTTTCTGTAGCTTTAAGGAGACATTTGGTAAAAACATGTTTTTAGGGAGACCACATTAAAAAACCCTTTTAGGGAGCCCAGTATATGTTTATATATGTGTATACCTAAGAGTGCATTTTCAAGTGAGCTACCACCAAATTGTCTAAAATAAAGTAAGTCCTTAAGATTAAGAGCTTCATGGCCATAGTGTCGAAGCTTATCCCAGTGTGCGTAGAGTGAAGTGGCCGAGCAACGCATTTACTAACTCCTGGGAAGGTCCATCCCTCAGAAGGGGCGCTCAGGGAAATAACCTGGGACTCAAACACGGCAAAAAATATTCCCAGTTGCTCCGTGCGCCATTGTTTTTGCAGTCCCCGACCCCTTTAGAAACCTGACGACCCAGGTTAAGATCAGAGATAGAAGGGACCAGGCAGAGGAGTTTATTTGTTGTTGTTGTATACCACTGAATGGACTTGGTTTGTTTTGTTTTGTTTTTAAGGGTTTTACGGCGCTTGCAACACATTAAGGTCATATCAGCGCCAGTAAAAAGGAAGAAAATGGGATAGTAAAAAGTTCTGGAACTACAATTAGAGCACCCAAGAAAAAGTAAGGCAAAGGGGATTTGTTTCAAATAGGAAACAGTAGATTCCAAGAGCCCACTATCAAAGTACTTAGTTTGAGATCACCTAAACGTCTCATTCAGACACAAGCACAGGTCCCAACAAAGAGGGATACACTCAAATGTTTACAAAGCATAAATAATATGTAAACAAAACAATAAAGAGCATAACAGACAGATGATTTACAAGGGAAAAATATAATCTCCCAAAACTCGAACTATACATTTGACTGTTTCCCTCCCAGCCAGGTCCTGGACAAAACCAAGTAATCCCATCCCATCCCGAGACAAAGACAGAAAACAAGTTGGAAAACAGACATAGGGGGATAGAAGACGCAACGAGTACGTCCCTGCCCATTATGGGAAGTCGGGAACCCCACCCAGTGAGTGAATGGAGTTGGATGGATAGGACAGCAGATCTGATGGACACAATGAACGGCTTCAATCAACATCTCATTCACTTTAACTTGCACAATGCTTGCTTTGGTTTCGTGGTAGACAGTTCGTCTGACGCCCGAGTTGCCAGGGTTCGAATCCATATTTGTGGCGATGCAGAGTCATTGTAAAAGTCTCATTTACAGTCTCACTTGTGTTAATTGGAGTACGTTACTGAATTGTAACAACGTTGTTCGTGTCCATATAAATCTACTACCAGCTGCACGTTGAGCTCATTGTGGGTTTTATGATACATCAAGCTCGTGTAAAATTACATTTACATTTGACCGAAAAATGATACATAACGATAGAAGTCTACAAATCATATTGCAGGTTTATTTCAGTTCCAAAAGCCATCACAAACATTCATCCACTGTATCACATAAGTCTTTGGTCACCAAATAAAAGCATGAAGTTTGCTATGTGTACAGTGCAACATAAAAGGATAGAAACAGTTTTACTGATAAAACCCTCAAATGATAACAAACCAATATGTTGTTGCTGGTAAGTTGCTTAATTGCATTTGTTAAAAAGCATAAACTGTGAAGCAAAAGTGTTGAAAATCGTTTGAATAAAGTTTAATGCAAAAAAAATAATTCTTAAGCACTTTATGCCGTTCTAAGCTTCGTGCTGATTTTTTTTCATTATTAATTATTATATTCTGATAAGGATGAGGATAAAAATGAATTAAATACAGTGTCTTTTCTTGACAGTTTACTCTAAAATTGAACTCTTAAAAATCTAAAGAATAGTGAAATTTACGATTAGGTACTAGAAAAGACTGAACATAAAGCTACATTGGCATTAAGTTTGGAGTAGAAAGACTTTTTAATTGCCATATCTGATTTTTCAATAGTTCTAATAGCTGCCAACTTTTCAAAATAAATTAAGGAAACGCTCATTTTGCGCCGATGAGGGCGATGTTCACATAGCCCCCCCCCCCCGATGCCCCCCCCCCCCCCCCCCCCCCCCCTTCATCGAATCGCAACATATAAAAGTCAGCCTTTTTAATTACTATTACTAACACTAACAAGTTTGAGATGACAGAGGCTAGTCCAAATGTTGCTCAATTATCGGGTTTAGTACCAGCACATTTGAATCGTTAAAATGACACTTTCCACAATGATTGTTGTTTTGTTTTTAAGGGTTTTACGGCGCTTGCAACACATTTAGGTTATATCAGCGCCAGTAAAAAGGAAGAAAATTGGATAGTAAAAAGTTCTAGAATTACAGTTGAAGCATCCAAGAGAAAGTAAGACATAGGGGAACTGGGAACAAATAGGGATCAGATGTAGATTCCAAGAGCGTATCACCAATGTACTAAGTTTGAGATCACCTATAAGTCTTATCCGGACACAAGAACAAAATCCAACAAAGAGGAACACACTCAAATGCTTACATTATACATTAAAAAATAACAAATATAGTAATAATACATAACAGAGAGATGATTTACAAGGAAAAAAATATCATCTCCCAAAACAATAAATATGCATTTGACTGCTTCCCTCCCAGCTAGGACTCCGGCGAGGGCCAGGAAAAAAACAAGTAATCTCATTCCAAGACAAAGACTGAAAGCATGTTGGAAAACAGATATAAGGGGATAGAAGACACAGTGTGTACCTCCCTGCCCGCTATGGGAGCTTTCCACAATGAGATCAAAATTCAGAACGGACAATATAAAGAAAGAATTCAACTGCCTCAACTTTGATAAGGACCAATACACAAGAAGCACGATTGTAAAATAAATGAAATAACTTAAGATGGTTAGAAATGCATAACTACCAACCTGGTACATCACTTGAGAGGGCGTTTTGGGGTAAAAATTAGGTGAGTTCAGATAAAAAGTAGACGATTGCATATATGTTTTCTTTCATGCAACATAATGGTCTTTAAGTAGTATACTATAATAGTAGTTATAGTAAAATGCACCTCTAAATATTAGAGAATTCCTACTTCTTTACTTTGACAAGATAAACACACCTAAAAATGGAGTATACTTATTTTTCTTGAACCTAAACCGTTACAAAAGCTTGCTTGAAAAAAAAAAAATTAAAATCAGATGAAGATGTTTTTAAAGGGATTAAATTTATATATTTCATAAATTAATAAAGGGAAATAATCATTGTCATCTTTAATCAATATAAGCAATTGATTTTCTTATTGAATACCTTCCAATCAAAAAGGTGGATTTAATTTTATTCTTAATTAAAATAATATTTGTAACAAATAGTGAAAGTATCAATACTGTCTTAGAATATTCAAAGTATATCGAGGCTAACATCCATATCCTATGCAAATCTCCAATACATTATGAAAGGTTTGAGTAAAATACAGGCGTCATATAAACGAATGGAACTTTTTTAATTGTTGAAAATCATTTATGTTAGAGGCATAATTCAAATTAAAGAGCTACACAAATGGAGATTATGCTCTCACTGGACACCAATAATAATGATAATAATAATAACAACAATAGTAGTAGTAGTAATAGTAATAATAATGGATCAATAATAATAATTCATTAGGCTCACATGGCTTTTTTACCACAAATTAGTCAAAAATTACAAAATACGGATTTTGAACTAAAAATAAGCACTTACGGACTCAGGAAGTCAAATACGGAACAAATCCGTTTTTAACAGAACGGTTGGCAGCTATGGTTCTACAAAGCATTTGTCTCTCAAGCTGAGCAAATGAATGTTCATATAATATAAAAAAGGATATTGCAATGATGAACAGATTGTACTATATAAAGATAAAACGTTTTTGTAAACCCCCAAAATATGTCAATAACACTATACAATACAATGAATGTAATACAAATCAAATTCATGATTGTCATTACACCGATTGAAACGCTCTTTCCCTTCTATATTTATTTCTTTCATTAAAAATCTTGTCTTCACCAAACTAATTAGTGTACCTTCAGGGATTCCTTTTTGTGAAAATACCCTGTGGTGTTTTAAGAACAGAATAATTTCAGACTTTCTAGGTAATGATCCCCTTGAACCATGTGCTGAAACATCTTCGACAAAGTTTTTAAAATATGACTTGACTCTATCTGTATCCTCATCTGACCATGACATGTATCTCCGATTTTTGCTTGAATTCCTCTTGGGTTCAGTTTGTTTTGAAGAACACGTAAGCTGATTTGGCACTCCTGCTTCACCATCAAATATTTCTTCTTGATTTGCAGCTGTTACTATGGATGTTCCAAAATTTGCATTTGAGTCTCTATTCACTACAGAGTCATTTGTTTCAATGTTACAATTTCCTTCCCAGTGACCGATGCTGAGTTATCAATTTGACCCAAAAAATGACCAACTTCTGTTATTTCTCGTATTGCAAGTGGACACTGATAAATGTTTTGATTGATTGATTCACTGTGTCCCATATGTCGATAGAAGACATCTCTCTCGTGTTGTGGGACATCAAGTAAGGCAAATAATGTCGAAGCTCGGTGCCTGAATTTATCAGCTATTAACAACTGGGGTTTCTCTAAATCCTTTACTAAGGAAGTGACATATTTGATGGCAATGTAACCACTTACATGATCTTTGGATATTCCTGTATTTGGAAAAAGAAATGGGTTGTCTGAAATATCAACAGCTTTACGCTCCTGTGCAAGTTTCCTTAAAGGCTGAATTGTGTCATTGGGTATCAACACAGGGACCAACATCTTGCTTCCCTTTCCAGACTGATAGGCCAGCTTATACTTCTCAAGTAACGCTTTTTCCAGAGGATCAGTGACATGTTGTACAAGCTGGGGATCAACCCATACACCTGAATCTGCATCATTCCAGTCTTTTAACAACATCCTTGCGGGTTCTCCGCCTCTCCTCGCATTAAACATTGTAAGCCTAGCTACGATGACATTGCGAAGCCTAACAAACATATGTGAATCAAATAATTGATAATCATCCTCACAAATACGGACCATCTCTTCAGTAATAAATTGCCGTAGCTTCTTTATATCATTCTCTAATGGCATCTCTTTGGGTTTTCTCAAATTTGTTCTCTTTGCTTCACATTGAACTCTGGCTGTAAAAAAAATACTATCCCAATTATAATCCAGGACAGCTTTGAACAAATCTATCTCTGCGGATTCTTCCATTTTGTTTTGCATTATATATTCCCCTTTTAAGAAATTAATTAACTTTTTCAATATAAATCCAATTGAAAGCTTCAAGCCTGCTTTCAATGTCCCATCCTCTTTCAAAGTCATTTCAGAAATGGTTTGCGATATTTCATTAAAGTTACAACGCTTCACCACGTCCTTCCAGAGAAAGAAGGTTGATTCGTTCTCTTCCTAGTTTTTAAAATCAAATTTCCTAAGATGCGTAAATCACTCATTATAACTTTTCTCTCCTTCTTTGAACTTTTACTCCACAATTTTGTTCCTAACAATACTATAGCTTTGTCTGATCGACACAAATTTCCCACTTCATCATTCCGAAATTTGTCAAGAATATTCTCCTTTATTTCTTTACTTGCATTGGGAGCCACGGGATAAAATTTTACAACCCCAGTACACAGAGCATGCTCAGTACTACATTTCTTTTTGTGTTCATAAACCCTTCGTCCAGAGTAAAACCCTTACAGCCAGCACACATAACAACTTCATGTGACCCTTGTGCTCTCTCACGCATAACTATTGAATTGTTTCTAGTGTTTGAATAAAAAATGCCCTTTTTCTTGAGATAATCCATTGTTCTATCCCTTTCCTTTACAGGCTGTTTCATGGCCTCTGTAACTTCTGTCTCATCTTTGTGTTTCCTCATCAAATGCCTTGAGAGTTTTGTTTGCAACTGTCCACAGTATGGACAGGGTCTCCTTGGCTTTTTGTATTTCTCTGGAAAAAAAAGAAGAAAATAAAGCACATCATGCTATGAACTATGAAAATAAATCAATAGACAGATCATATGCACATCAGCTACATGACAGCGATAGAGAGGAATAGCATTCCAAATATTTAAGGCCTGGACAAGTAACTGTCATAATTCCTTCTTGTTATATACTTTTCTACCATCTATTCCTTTGGAAGAGGTATGTTAGATTTGTGGAGACCTCTGCCACATAACAAATCCAGTGAAAAGACGCCATATTTTTGTTTTGAAATAGAAATAAATAGATCAATCCACCCACTTCACTGGGTTCAGGGTTCCCTCTTCATTATAATCAAAATATGAACATAAATCGGAATAGTAACACATTGAAGTCTCATCTGAATACATAGATTGTCCTTTGTTGTTTCAGCGAAAAATCAGACAGAATGTCAAAAGAATTTTAGGTTTTTCCCCAACCACCCCTTGGAGGTATCAGTATCAGCGGAATGGTAAGCGTCATGTTTTTTACGTTGAGCAACAAAATTTACTCCAAATGCTTCACTCGACCCAGGCGGAAAAGCAATCAAGAATAGACCCAAGTCCTATCCAAAGACTAACATTTCATTTAAGTTTATTGTAGGCCCTTGGCCAATCGACAAAATTCAATTCACATAAATTATTTACAACAATCAGAAATTAATTATATCAATAATAGTAATAGAATGCAATGAAGGCAATATCATAATAATAATAATAATAATAATAATAATAATAATAATAATAATAATAATAATAATAATAATAATAATAATAATAATAATAATAATAATAATAATAATAACAGTAGCGGCTATAAGTAACAATTAATATAGTAACAAAAGTAATAATAGACTATAGTTCATAGTCATAACAATGACTTTCTTTGTCATTGAGGGAGTGAGAAAACATCACCGGCTGGCAGAACAAACAGCCGACATCAATCAAACGTCCTCCAGACCGGTTGAGCATCGGCTTCATTAATTCCTTAAAGACTTCCCCCCAACTGCCTGAACGATGCTGATGCCCAGACAACTTAATCCTGATTTATATTTTGTGGGAATGAAATATGACATGTATATGCCGGAAATATTTCAATAACAAACACACTGTTCAGATAGAAAATATTTGAGTCTTGCCTTTGTTAATTGATACAGGTAAGTTAGGAAAATAAATGCTAGTAAAAACGATCAGCAAGTTCGTGAACACTGCTTCTCAACTCGAACATATGTTTTCATCAAATCTACACACATCATGTTGTGAGCTGAATTTTAATGATCTCAGTTGTCATTGAAAGGAAACCCAAGAATTTTAGAATAAAGAAAAATATTGAACCTGGAAGTCAAAAGGGTTTGTAGCACAGCAGGCATTATCAAAGTATAATTTTAGTACCGACAAATTAAAAAGAAAATGTGCTTTTCTTTAAATGCTCCCAATCATCATATACTGTTTAGGTTGCAAGATTAATAAAAATGTTATCTACTCTGATTCTCGTTAAGTTTCCAGCTGGTCTGTGAAAAAAAGCCTTAAGCATCATAGAAATACAAAGAAACAGTTTTAATATATAGATGGGTTGTAACAAAAAAACCATTTTAACACTTACAATACAAGCAATTTAAGTCTATTACAGACAAAAAAAAACCCCAATAAAATAAACATGAACATTTTTATGGCTGGTTTCACTGATATCACTCACACATTGGGGTTTCAGATTCTAAGATGTCCACCCTATCAAATTTGGATTTGTGCTTGTTATGTAAATGGTAGCGTATTTTGCGACGCAGCACTGCCAAAACAGAAAAAAAATGCAATAACACAAATGCAGCACCATGGAGGGGGTGGAAGTTTTCTTTTAAAAGGAATGGGTAAATTAAAATTGATCCCACAAATATCAAAGGAGAAGAATGACAAAAAAATGACTCACCATTGCACGTAACACGTTGGTTTGCAAGTGTATAGCATTCGGGTTGAACCTGGGTCCCAGACTGGCAACGAGGTTCAGTCTGTGATAGTTGTGGATGAGGCTCTGACTGAGTTGGGGAATGAGCACTAGGTTCCAAAGACAATGATGTACTCAGCATTGGGTACCTCACAGAGTACGTAGAGGAATCAGACTCGGAGTCAGCAACAAAATCGGGACCCTGTATATTTTGTGGAAAAGATGACAGATCAATCAATTTATTCATGTTGACAATAAACATGAAGAGCCATTGTTTAATAATCCAACTAAACAATTAGCTGGTTAATAATGCAAGTATAATAAAAAAGAGTTGAGAAAGGCAGACATATTGTCTAAGTATTTAATATGTTCAACTGTGCTTGGATAAATATAGATACACCAACCAGGGTTTCAGTAAACCGTTTTTAACCAACTCTTTAAATCCTACACCAGGACCAACAACTACAAAACAATTTTTTATATCACTACGATTCTGGACATATAAACGGTTGTCATTGCAACAATATGAACTTCCTAACCTTGCAACTGCAATATAGTTAACAAAAAAAGTTGATAAACATTACGATGCAAGAGAATTTGGACAAAATGCGAGATCAAAAGTATAATCCCAACAGAAGCTATTTTAATTTTTCCTGGAAACGCATCATTTTCACATTTTGTCAAATAAAAAAACAAACGACTTCAAATGTGAATGGCTCATCAATGAATATCACTTCAAAATATAACGAGGAAGGTTTAAAATAGTGTTATTGTTGGCGAAGTCCACTGCAAAGAAAAATTTTTAACAACAAAAAACTAGGAGATCTCACTGGTGTAAAACAGTGTTGTCCTTGTCCTGAAATATTGTATTGCGCCTAACAGACTGCAGGTCTCATCTTTTGTGGCAAATGTGTTTTGTCCACCACAAAATATGTGATGTGAAGCATTTTGAGCATGGTGCCAACTGTGGATAAACGCTATACAAATGTTATGATTTTATTTTAATGTACATACTTACCACAAATGAATCATGTGATATGGAACTTTGTTCTGCATCACTTTCAGGCTCTGAGTTGGAGTCTATATAGAAAATAAAAACAACAAAAAAAAGCTGAAGACTATCATGTGCAAGTTTTTCTCTAAACTCTTAAACAAAAAATCATGCCATCTTGTGCTGTAAAAGGATTTTTTAAAAATTATTTACCTTATGACTATTGTCCTTTGGAAAAAAAAAGAAAATTAAGTCCGAAACCTTCTGGCTATTTTCTTTTAAATTTCAAGAACGTCAGAGTTGGCAAGGGAGGACGGAAATATAATTCCAGAAACCAATCTGTCTATAATCATATCCATATGATAGTTTTTCGTTCAAGATTCAGGTACAGTCCACTTAGGATAATCGCAATACCTTGGGATCATCGAAAATGTTGGGATTAACCGAAATTCAGTTTCCTGTCCACTATTTCAACATTTTACACATTTATTGTCAACTCAAACCAGTAAATAATATCTTTAGTCCACCACATACAGAGCAATTTGATTGAAACAAAAACCATATGGCAGCCCCGTGTAGATTTGTCAACCAAAAGCAGCTATGAAGCAAGCCGATATCTTATTCAGATTGGAAGAAGTTTCAATCTTTTTTCTCAACAATTCAACATTTGTCAGAGTTAAAGAGATTAGCCTTAATGAGAGACAATAAGCTCTCACCAAACTCGTTGGTCACAATGCACAGTTGTTAATCCTAAAACAAAGGATATCGCTCAGTCTCTCTTTATAACTGTCATTTATAACCTGTTGTCAAGATTATGACCAGCCCCACCCCTCTTCTATTTAATGGCCACCGATGACGTCACAAACCCATACTGCAGAGCCCCGCCCTCTTTCGACTCTAACAGAGTGGTGACACACTACTGTAGCATTAAATCCTGCTCACTCTCGATTCTTCAACCTGTCACGATTTCATCCATGATGAAATTTAATCATGATATACTGTTTGATTTCTTGAATTTACCACTTTTTAAAAAACCGAAGTTTGTTGCAATTAACCAGTGACTTTTATATAGAATTATTTCCATTGCTTAGGAAATATTGTGATTAACCGAAAGTTGCGATTAAACGAGTTGCAATTATCCGGAGTGGACTGTAATAGTATTACACATCATGACTCAAAAAAAAAAAAAAAAAAAGCAAACTATGTGTACCTAAATGTTATTCATTTCCTCATCAAATTACATTCTTACCATTAACATCATAGATCACATCAAAAGGGTTGTCTGGATTGACAGCAAGACATTTTTCAGGATTTTTAAAGCTCAAATCTCTCTGATCTGAAGTTACAAAAGAAATAGCATATTCTCAACATTAAACTATGATTTTGTGATGGCTGTGATATGGCATACTGTATGCATAAAGCAAGATGCAAAGACAGGTTTAAGTTTAAATTATTTTATATTCTTTTCAAAAATCCATTCTAGTTTTGCCAAAATAAATAAACACGAGAAGTGTTGAGTTGGATAAAGCTAAAACTAAAAGTAGTAGTGGTAGTAGTAGTAGTAGTAGTAGTAAACGACAGATCTTACTCACTAGTGTGAATCTACAGTCTACAGAAGTTCCCGAATTATCTGACTCCACTTCCAAATGACTGACTGACAAGTGACAATCATCAATCGGTGTGTGTGTGATTGTGATGTCTACCCTATTGAAAATCTTAAATCAACAGTGATGTAATAAGAATGGCCAATAACTTACCATTTAAATTATCTCGGTGTCTCTTCAATGATGCCTCCAGCATCAATTTACCCCACGATGCCATAGACGTCTAGTTTGGAACTCAGCAAGTGACGAAAAAATACTTGCGGCTATAGAGAGGACGTCCGTCGGCCACTCTCTCCGCAAGTCAGTTGTCAGTGGTTATCAGATAATCATTGGTTCTTGAAAAATATAGAAACACAGCGGTTCATTTAAAAAGACTCTTTTGTAGATCAAGATATAATGTTAGGTATTGCACTTTAAAATCTCTTCAGACATAGAACGGGTCAACTTGACGTCTAGACCAAATCATTTCGAAGATCGATATGGCAACAGCAACGCCTGGAATGGAGGATTTAAATGCGGCATCTGACGATTCTACTGCTATGACAGAAGATGCTCCATTTCACGACGTCGAGATGGCTTCAACTGGCATCAGGCATCAACATGCTACTCAATAATGGGTTTGATGAAGCGTTTGACTAAGAATTAAAGCTGATAACTGATAACCACCTACTACTGACTTGCGGAGTGAGTGAGTGCCGAGTGCCTCTTTATGCGCGAAATTGACTAAACATACGTTTCACGAAAAAAAGAGTTACTATGTTTGCTTGTCTCTTGTCACCAAGATAAGAATCCGGACCAAGATTCGATAAATCTGTTTCTAAAAATAGATTATAATTCGTATATCTTGTTCATTCCTCAGTTCATCAACTTTCACACAATTTTATATTAGGTTTTCATTACTATAAAAATCCATATAATGCTCTAGAATTTTAGAGAAAATTTCGGAAAGATATATTGCCTCACTATTGAAATATATCGATGAAAACACTGGTACCCCTATTGTACTTTTTTCAGGCGGTCACCTTATTGACCAACGTGAAAATTTAGGCATAACTCTTCTTACTGTGGTGTTTAACAAATAACTTCAATACTATGATTTACAATTATATATCCTTGACGGTTGGGTTGACAACTTTAAACTAAAAATAGAAAAGTGAATGTGCTAGAGGTCAAATCAATAGGGGGACCGGATTTTGGTCTCCCTATTGGTAAAGTACTGTAAAATGAACTAATAGGGGTACCAAAAGTCTCCCTATCCGGTATTAATACATATATATATATATATATATATATATATATATATATATATATATATATATATATATATATACACTCAAGCACGGAAATCTCGAACACGCAAATCTCGAAATCACGGAAATCTCAAACTCTGTACAATTCCCCGTTTTAATCCCTCTATTTTGCTAGTATTGGCAACACGGAAATCTCAAACACTTTCCGGGGCCAACATGGAAATCCTGAACATACTGGACTTTCCCTTGCGGTCCGTTGAATTTTTTTTTATTTTTTGCGAATTTTTTGTGTTGAACAGAAATGAAAGATACCATCGCTCTTCCCGTAGCACTAAGTGCCAGTTAACGTGTTACACGTGTGTGTGTGTGTGGCATATATTATGTGTTTGTGTGTGTGAGCATGCTGAACTGAGAGGGAATTGCGAAGCATGTTTGACCAGCACCAGCACACCACCCATGACTCCATCATTTCTTCACTTAATGGTACTTAATCTATGGTGCCAATACCATCGCAAATAAATGAACAGTACCGCAGGGATGGGGGACTCGGCAGTGATTGCCTTAGGCAGTAACTGTACGTATTAAAATGATACAAACAATTAGGGGTGGGGAAGGTGGGGCGAGACAAATGCCCTCCCTCTCTCTTTAGCCTGCTATGGGTAAGATGGTGTTAAGTGAGGAGTGATAGTGATAGTATTGATTTTAGGTACCGGATTCGTAGGTAATGACGTAGCGTGCTGAGTGTGTAATCCACAATGCGATATGCTGGCTTTGTCTTTTTTATCAAGCACACGCAGTGGGAATTGTCATTCCATTTCTGTAATTGAACTTGAACAAGACAAGACGCACTAAATACAACACCAGTGAAAACTCTCTTCATAATTTTGTAAAAGATGGCAGAGAAAAGGAACTTGAATTGTCTCACTATCGACTCTTAACAGAGTTCACAATAACGGAGAGTTATCATTTTATAATATGACTTTTATCAAGAAGCTAAGCCAAAGAATGCAACAACACACCCAACCATAGCAGAGTTAGGTATTGAGGGATACACTATAATAGCTAGCAGAGATTTTGAAACTTCCGGCAGAGGAGTATACTTATTGGTGAGAGAGAACCTCAAGGTTAACCCCATAGAGGAACTCACAGATCACGACTTTAGGGAGAGCGCTTGGTGCTCGATTGGAGTAACTGGACAAAGTCAGATACTAGTAGGAGTGATTTATCGGAGCCCAAATAGCACAGGAGAAAATAATGAGAGAATGTTGGAGATGATAAGGAGAGCATCACAAAAAAAGCATTCAGAGATAATTATTATGGGAGACTTCAACATGCCGGAACTGGAGTGGAAAGGGATGGACGAACCAAAAGAGGGAAGCCTGGAGGAAAGTTTCATAGAAACCATTGAAGATTGCTACCTACAACAGATAATAAAAGAACCCACGAGACAGAGAAAAAACCAAAAGCCCAACGTATTGGACTTGATATTGATGGAGGAAGAAAATGACATAATCGACCTAAGACTGAGCCACCCACTGGGAAAAAGCGACCATGCGACCATATTCCTAAAACTGAGGGCGACATCAGAGACTGTAGATGAAAAACTGACACTCAGATATAGGAAGGCTGATCTAGAGAGTATGAAAGAGGAACTGGGGCATATCAAATGGGAGGAAATACTAATCGAGGACACCGTAGGAAACAACTGGAGTAGATTTACCAGAGTACTTAACCAATGCTTCGAGAAAAACATCCGAAAAGCAGAGGGAACCGGGTTGGGAGAAGAAATCAACCTTGGATGACGCAGGAAGTGAGAGAGGCATTACGGAAGAAGAAGGCAGTAAATAGAAGATACTCTAGAAGCAAAAAGGAAGAGGATTGGGACAAATACAAAAGAGTGAGAAACGCAACTACTAAAATAGTCCGACAAGCGCATCAAAAGTATGAGAACAAGATAGCAGAGGAAACGAAAGAAAATCCTAAAGTATTCTGGAGTTATGTAAACAGTAAAATGAAGACAAGACAGGGAACCTGTGACATAAAAAAGAAGATGGCACTTGGGCATCTGAAGATGAAGACAAGGCAGAGGTGCTAAATCTCTTCTTTGCAAGTGTCTTTACAGTGGGAGAACCAGAAAAACTTGCCAGATATTGCTAAAACAAGTAATATAGATACTACACAATGGCCGATTACTGAAGAGAGAGTAATGAAGAGACTACAAAACCTAAAGGAGAGTAAATCACCTGGACCTGACAAACTTCATCCTTACATCCTAAAAAACTTAGCAGAGCAGCTAGTAGAACCCCTAACCAAGATATTTAACCAGTCGATGAAAGAAGGAAGACTACCAAGGGAATGGAAAGAAGCTAACGTCACAGCCATATTCAAGAAGGGAGACAGAAAAAATCCAGAAAACTACAGACCAGTGAGCCTGACATCTGTCGTCTGCAAGCTCATGGAACAGCTGATTAGAGAAGAAATGGTTGATCATATGACCAAGAACAAACTATTCAGCAAAGATCAACATGGTTTCATGGCGGGAAGGTCTACAGTAACAAACCTACTTGAAACAATGGATGACTGGACGAGAGACCTGGAATTAGGCAACAATTTAGATGTCATATACCTCGACTTCAGAAAGGCATTTGACAAAGTTCCACACTGGCGCCTAATCAGGAAATTGGAACAGTATCAAATTAATGATCAGACAGTCAAATGGGTCCGAGATTTCCTCAAAGATAGAAGACAAAAAGTGATAGTGAATGGAACAGCATCAACAGAGAGACTGGTAACAAGTGGAGTTCCACAAGGAAGTGTACTGGGACCAGTTCTCTTCCTGATTTATATCAATGACTTGCCAGACAATCTATCATCTAAATGTAAAATCTTTGCCGATGATACTAAGCTCTATGGAGTAGCTAATACAGAAGAAGAAAGAAACACCTTACAACAAGATTTGAAAAAGCTTGAAGAATGGTCCGAAATATGGCAGATGGAGTTCAATGTAGATAAATGTGCAGTTCTTCACCTAGGAAAAAACAACAGAGAAGCAAACTATATAATGAAAGAAAAACCCCTGCAGAAATCCAATGGGGAAAAAGACCTAGGAGTATTTATTGATAGGAAGCTAAACTTCAAGAAGCAAATTAAAGATGTTCAATCTAAGGCTAGTAAAACACTCGGAATAGTGAAAAGAAATTTCAAGAATCTGAAAACAAAACACATGACTACCATCTACAAGACTATGGTTAGATCAAAGCTGGAATATGCTAACTGCATACGGTATCCGAAGTTTGAGGGAGACAAAGACAGTTTGGAAAGAGTGCAAAGGAGAGCAACAAAACTTATCACACACCTGAAAGACAAAACATACTGTGAGAGATTGAAAGAATTAAATCTCCCGACCTTAGATTACAGGAGAAGAAGGGGAGATATGATCCAAACATATAAAATAGTAAAGGGAATAGACAGGGTAGAGGCAGGATTCCTTAAACCAAACAAGAACATTCAGACACGAGGAAACAGCAAGAAACTGAAAAAAGAACGTTTTAAAACAAATGAAAGAAGGAACTTTTTTTCATCTAGAATTGTAAATAACTGGAATAAACTACAAGAAACCACAGTATCAGCAAAAAATTTGAATAAATTCAAAGCAGAGTTGGAGATAAGCAACACCCTAGGAAACAAGTTCAATTATAAAAATTGGTCCAATCATTAATAGATGAGGAGGAGCGAAGGAGACTACACCAAGTCTAAAAGCTCTATACAGAGGTATCCAGGTATAGGTAGGTAAGACCACCCACTATTACCTTCCTCATATCCCATGTAAAATACTCAACATGGAAAACTCGAAAACACAGAAATATCGAACAAATAGGCCTGGTCCCGACTTGTTCGAGATGTCCGTGCTCGAGTGTTTATATATATATAAGGAGGAGAGAGAGAGAGAGAGAGAGATGGAGAGAGAGAGAGAGAGAGAGAGAGAGAGAGAGAGAGAGAGAGAGAGAGAGAGAGAGAGAAGGAGAGAGAGAGAGAAAATCAGCTCCGAACACCCTATTTACTTTTCATTCATTTATTTCCTATTTCTTAACCAATTGAACTCCCCTATTTTGGTAGACATAATAAAAGTTTTGCAACCCCAAAACCCTCCAAACAAAAAAAAATCCATTGTGGCAAGACAATTGCTGAGCATGATTGTGAGTGTCACACACCTAGGGCCACTTTCTTAAGAACCCCTCCCCCCAGAGCAAAGGGTGCATACCCAACTTTAAAATACCTTTGATATCTTTGGGATTTTCATGTTTAGCGAATGGCTTGTCTTTGACAGTTTCATAAAAAGTCTGGGGCTGTCTCTGTTGACTATTAGTGGAGTGATGAGGTGAACCACTTTCAGATTCCGTGGAGTGCCTTGACCTGTGGTGAAGACCTGTACCAGATGACTCACCAGCCGTCCTAATTGGAGAATTTCGATCAATAAGGAATGAAGTCATTGCATTGTTTATAAATTTAACATTAACTCATCAGTGTTGTCTTTCAACACAGGAATAACTATAAAGTGATGACGAAACCTTGAAAGATATCACGATTGGGAGTGTCGGTGTACTTGGTCAACCATCAACTTTTTAGTCTTCCACTAATTAATCAAGTATCGATTTGTTGTGACTTTATCGATTTAGATCGAAATGCTAGTGTGCGAACAGCTTGTTTTTTTCATGGGATAAACAAAAATCGTTTCAAATGTGTCGTATATATTTCAAAAAGAATAAGTTTTTTTGTTTTTTGATCTAATCATTAAAGCCAGACCAATTCCCCCATGAGAAATGTCATAACGTAAGCATGTATCCGACTACACAAAAATTAAGTAATGCTAAATCGAGTACAACTAGCAGTCAGCTGTGTTTGTTTACGCTCTGCAAATGGTTCCATACTTTTAATACGAATTCTTTGTTTTGTTTTGGTATTTTGGATTTTGTTGTGGGTTTTTTGGGGGTTTTTTTTTTTTTTGTTTGTTTGCTTGCTTGCTTTTTGTGTTGTGTGTGTGGCTTGTGGATTGTTTTGTTTTGTTTGGGGACTTTTGATTTTTTTTTTCAAATTGTTTTTTTAAAAATGTATTTCCCTTATTTCGTGTTTTTCCCCTTCTTGTGGAGGTTTGGTTTTGTTATGGGTGTTATGTGTGTGTGCGCACGCGTGTGAGTGTGTGTGTGTGTGTGCGCGCGCGTGTGTGCAATTAGTATCTAATTTTGTTTGTTTTGTTTTTTGTTGACTTCATTTATGTGATCTTTCATTGAAAGAGAGCTGTCCAATATATCAAGGTTTTTGGCCTTTTTGCGACTGACCGAGATCATCTCATTGCCGATTGAGGGGGAGGAGATGTGAATAGTCTCTGATCTGTGCTGCACAAGATAACTCCCGTTTATTCATGTAGGTTTGTGATTGTTCATCCATTTCTTGATTTAGCAACGGTGGCAACAGCATATATGTCTTCAGTTTCTTAGAGAGCAGATTAGATATTTGCTGGGACGGAAGTCTTATGCAACTGGGTGTCCTCTGCATACATGTGGTACGGGTACAGTCAGTATCACCTAATATTAAATTATACTGGATAGAGTACACCATGATCCCTCGTGACTTGTATATCAGACCCCGCGGTTTTTTGCATAAAATATTTCAAAATTTTGCAGAATAAAATAAGTAAATTTTGCAAAAATTTTGCCGGTTTCTAAATATGTTGTATCACACCTAACAACATGCAACTCGTGTAATAAAATATTCCCGTGGAATTACACAATTTCAAACTCAAAATTATGGGACAAAAAATGGCAAATTTTGCCATTAATTATGCTGATTTGGAAATAGACACAAAGTTGGGAAATCAAACTTACAATTTAAAAATTGCTGTCAATGACATTGCTATAATAAAGAAGTAAAAAATTAGGATATAGACGTCTAACCTTTTATTCAACCTAAATAAAAGGTCATATCCGAATTTTAAAAAAAAAAATTTAACAATGAAAGAATTCGTCAAAAATTTGCAAAACTTGCAGATTTTGCGGTTGCAATGCAAATCGGAAAATTTTCCCTAATTTCGCGGCCGCAAGCTGTGCAAAAAAAACCGCGGGATCAGGTATATAAATTATTTTCATTATTTGCACTCCACTTTATCATTTACTTCCCCAACTAGCCATGTGGAACCAAACTTTCAATTCCTCCAGAACAAGTCGCAAGGGTAGGCATACTTTTATATAAGCACTCTCAATCTTAATAAAAGCACTCTCGTTATAGTGCTTATTCACACCAGATTGAGGTAATGTGAGTCAATTGCATCACCAAAGGACTCAGCATCTAGGCTTTGTACACAACACTGCCAATACCGGTTAACTTTCATTGATTCTGCAGCTGACGGGGAGGCCCATCTAAAATCGAGTTGAATCCACACTGTATGAGACATAAAAAATGACATATCAATATCATTCAGGGGTGAGAATGACTGGTCACAAAAAAGGAGGAAATTTTTCATCGTGAAGATCATGACCCATCCATGCGACCATAACCTATAAACTTGAATTTCACTAAAATTTACTGAGATGCGATCCCAAATTTCTGACACGACTCGGTGGAATTTCAAACGTTGAAAGCGTAATTACAGCATTTGGTAGTTGTAGTAGGGATGATGATGTGGTGGTGGTTGTAGGGATGATGGTGTGGTGGTGGTCATAGTAGTAGTGGTGGTAGAGATGATGGTGTGGTGGTAGTGGCAGTAGTAGTGGTGGTGGTAGGGATGATGATGTGGTGGTGGTTGTAGTAGTAGTTGTGGTAAGGATGATGTGGTGTTATTTGTAGTAGTAGTGGTGCTAGGGATGATGGTGTGGTGGTTGTTGTAGTAGGAGTGGTGGTAGGGATATTATTCTTTATTTTTAAAAAGAAGAAAGAGAAATAGAAAGAAAGGCAAAGGGAAAGAGGGAAAAAAAAAAAAAAAGAGAGAGAGAGAGAGAGAGAAGAGAGGAGAGAGAGAGAGAGAGGAGAGAGAGAGAGAGAGAGAGAGAGAGAGATTAAAAAGACAATAGTTGCCTACAACAGAGAGAAAATCTAGACCCATTTGTCCCTCTCTTCCCCTTCAATCATCAACTAACTAATCAAAGAACACCACTGGTCTTCTGTGTCAATTGTGACATCTGGTGCCATTCTGTCTGGCCCGACGTCATGAAAACGGAACCGTCACCAAATTTCACGAGACTGAGCATAGGTGTCAAAATATGACATAGGACATAATGGTGATTTTGTGGTTTTGAGGAAAATGTTTGACACGGCAAATTCAGCGGAAAGCTTGAGAAATTCTCAAAATCCCGGATAATCACTGTTTATTTATCCAAAAAAAAAAATTGAAAAAGGAGGAATGTGATGGGGATGGGTGGAGATAAACTACAATTTAAGCGGAAATCCGCTTTTAGGCGGAAGATTCTCAGCCCTGAATAATGACTCCCACACCCACAATTATGTCTATATGACGTCAGTAGTTCAGCAGTTCTATGTCCCGTCTTGTCACAAAAGGCAAGCAATGTTAAGCATGATCAGAGGTTAGATGGTTGACGGTAAATGTTTAAAATTCTCACCTTTGCATTATTTCCTTGGGTAAGGCACTTTACACTTATTACCCCACTCGACTAGGAATGAGTAGGTACTTGGCTATAAGTATAAGAAGTATAAGCAATGACATATATTTTAGGAGTGTTAGTACAAAAAGGATGCCCAAGAGGCAATCTATACTGTATGAAATGGAAATATGGCCCATAATGGCCTGCTGGGTGAACAATAGAAGCATTGTTAAACTCTCTCTCTCTCTCTCTCTCTCTCTCTCTCTCTCTCTCTCTCTCTCTCTCTCTCTCTCTCTCTCTCTCTCTCTCTCTCTCTCTCTCTCTTTTTGCCCCTCTTTCCCTTTGCCTTTCTTTCTATTTCTCTTTTCTTCTTTTTTTTTTAAATAAAGAATAATATCCTACCACCACTCCTACTACAACCACCACCACACCATCATCCCTAGCACCACTACTACTACTACAAATAACACCACATCATCCCTACCACAACTACTACTACATCCACCACCACATCATCACCCCTGCCACCACCACTACTACTGCCACTACCACCACACCACCATCTCTACCATCACTACTACTATGACCAGCATGGTAAACCCATAAAAATGCGCTGTGTAAATGTTCCCATTTTTAAAGACTCCATTTAAAAGATCATCTTAACTTTAGATACCATACTCACAAATCATCAGTCAAAATTAAAGGGAATAAATAAACACGCATATTTAAATATATAACATTTTATTTATTCAAGGTGTAGTGTATATAATATATCTGATCTGTTCTTTATAATTAAATATCATTTCATCACAAGATCCAATCTACTTGGTGAGTATTTCCACGCCATCTTCAGTGATTAGTATTGTGTGCTCAAACTGGGCCGATCTACTGCCATCTAAAGTCACTGCAGTCCAGCCATCCTGTAGAATTTGAATGTTGGGGGAACCGTGGCAAATAATGGGTTCTGGAGATAGACACCAAGCATGACAAATAGTTCTTATTCTTATATTTATATCAGTCAATCAGTTAATTAAACTTGGATTGGTTGTGGTTTGATTTTAATGATTTAACTCTTTCTATATAGTCTATGCTCAATTTTAATATAACCTGATACATCTCCCCATAAAGTAACTCGAATACGATACCACATAGGGGTGAAGTAAATTCGAACTTCACCTCTAATGTGTTAAATTGGCAGATAATACTGAAAAAATCTCATTAAAGAAAAATAAAAAAATGAACCAATCCACAGAAACTATTTTATTATTCTAGATATCAATCTATTTAGTCTATATGTCAGAGAATTATTAGTCTTTGAAAGTAGCTATGACTAAGTAACAAATCTTGGGCTTGTGCTTGATGATTTAGACATGAAACTCATCAGACGCATTATCAGTTTCAATGATTTGTCATACATGTATATGCATCTGGATGATAGCAAGCTTTGTTATCCTGAATTCATTTAATTGTTCATAAAATTAAAGAGTGCTGCGAGTCGTCAGGATGTTTGAAGCAAAGTCAAAATAGGGTTAAATGAAGATAAAAAGAAATAGGCCCAATTTTTAAAAAATCATGTACCTTTACAAAATTTCTTCTTGGCTGATAAAATTTTATGCAGATCACATTGTACCAGCACTTTTGGCAATGGTCAATAAAAGGCTTGTTGTGATAAGTTTTACAAGTATATTAAAAAATAATAATAATAATTCAAATATGTGATCTTTCATCTCAAAATGGAATTATGTCCGAATGAACCAGATGCTAAATAGTCAAAGTAAATTTAAACTAATCAAAAATATGAAATACTGCAATTATTCTTTTCTATAAACCATGAACTCAACCAAGGTCTGAGATTTTGGCTAAAAATTCAGTTTCAAGCTATTAATCATCCCAACACACTTCAGTTTGAAGGTAATGGATCAAATATGTCAACACTGCTAAAGGATATTAATCCACAACCATATCATGAGGAACTGATGAAATATCTAACCTGACCTTTTTCATCAAAAGTCTTTAAAAAGATTGTTGCTAGTAACCTGCTGGAAAATGGAAAAAAATCATCTTAATATTGGACACAACTACAGTGCAACCTCTGGATAACGACACCCCTGAATAATGACAACACCTGGATAGCGACATTGACCTCTGGTCCCGATTGTTTTGCAATATGTTATTAGTAAGAAAAAAACCAAAATAGCGAAATACATTTTAGTAAAAACCCTGTTTAGCAACATTGTTATAACAATAATCGGAAGTTGGTACTGTGCTGGATATCGACCATTGTCATCTTTACTTTTAAACCGATAAAAAACGTTTTTTTTTCTCCCAATGAGATTGATTTGTTACCGACCAATCAGAACACATGTTTATACACTGCATGGAATCAGCATTTAACTCATATCAAACACGGCAAAAGAAGTGGATGGCACTCTCAAGGATCCATTGCCTTCCCTGGTTAGTGTTAGATACCTGTCTGAGGTCAGTGGAGGTTAAGGGGTATCAGCCAGTGCCTTGTCCAATGGGGACAATTATGGGTATTTAAGGTCTTATAATATGTTGGAATAGCGGGAAAACAATAATAATAATAATAATAATAATAATAATATATGGCATTTATATCGCACATTTTCATCACTGAATGATGCTCAATACATGTTACAAATAAATATACAAAAGTTACATGTATAAAACGTATACCACAATGATATCAATAGCGCAGTGTACATTGGACGAGACTGTTAGGGAGCGTTCACATATTACGTCATCAAAAATTTGCCCTTTTTAGACCCCCCCCCCCCCCTCCCCCAAGTCATCACTTGTCATCATTGACCTGACCCCCCCCCCCCTCCCCCAACAGATGATGACGTCATCTAATTTAATAAAAACTAAAAGATAACTTAAATTTCACAATATTTATTATTCATTTTTCAAACCATAAACATTGATTATCAACGTTTGATAAAACACATTCAGACATTTTATTAATTTCAGAAACTGTTGATAATTTATGTTTTACGATACAATGGGGACATAAATTTAAATTTGCAAAGATAAATCTAACAAACATTATTTAAAATTAGGCTACTTGGTGCAGGTGCTATTAAAAAAATTTCAGAAAGTGTAATTTAAAATAGTATAGGAGGCAAATTTATTTTATAGCATATTAGTCTTTTAGTGGAATGAATTTCTGTTTCAATTTCCAACACACAAATTAATTGATTCAAAAATGTTTCTGCCTTGGACTCTGGCAATGTACTATAAATAGTATCATCAATTTCATCTTCATCGTCATCACTTTCTCCCATTTGCTGTTCTTCTTGTATGCTGCATTTTCGTGAATGGTCTTTCATTGCTGTGATCGAGGAGTGATACAATGAACATTTAGGGCAAGTTCGCCTTTTGAGAAGTGATACCCCTTTCCCATCTTGTTTCTTGAGAGATGGGCAATACTCATCATAGCAATTTATCTTTAGCTGTTTTGAAAGGAACAAACTTTGAAATAGGCTTGATTTGACTATGTTTTGATGACATCATCTTGGGTCTGACCCCCCCCCCTCCCCCATGTCAACACATGTCAACATTTGGTAGACCCCCCTCCCCCCTAGCTGATGACGTAATATGTGAACGCTCCCTTAATGGTTGAAGTGAATATTGAGTTGTCGATCTCTGCTGTTTTGGTCGATGACAGATGATGGTATCGACGCGTGTTGTTTCTGTCGACCACCACGATTTTTACGTTCTTTACAA
>NC_088361.1:29514597-29587097 GCF_034508935.2 Berghia stephanieae
AAACAGTTTTACTGATAAAACCCTCAAATGATAACAAACCAATATGTTGTTGCTGGTAAGTTGCTTAATTGCATTTGTTAAAAAGCATAAACTGTGAAGCAAAAGTGTTGAAAATCGTTTGAATAAAGTTTAATGCAAAAAAAATAATTCTTAAGCACTTTATGCCGTTCTAAGCTGTCGTTGCTGCATTTTTTTTCATTATTAATTATTATTATTCTGATTAAGGATGAGGGGATAAAGAAAGAATGAAATTAAATGCACAGAGGTGTCATTTCTTGACAGTCACCTCTAAAGATTGCAACTCTTAAAACTATCATAAAAAGAATAGTGAAATTTTACATTAGGTATCTAGAAAATGCTGAACATAAAGCTACATTGGCCAATTAAGTTAGGGTTAGTAGAAAGACTTTTTATTCTGCCATATCTGATTCTTCAGATAGTTCTACATAGCTGCCAACTTTTCAAAAATAAAATAAGGAACGCTCATTTTGCCCGGGATGAGGGGCGATGTGTGCCGAAGCCCCCCCCCCCCCCCCCCCCCCCTTCATCGAATCGCAACATATAAAAGTCAGCCTTTTTAATTACTATTACTAACACTAACAAGTTTGAGATGACAGAGGCTAGTCCAAATGTTGCTCAATTATCGGGTTTAGTACCAGCACATTTGAATCGTTAAAATGACACTTTCCACAATGATTGTTGTTTTGTTTTTAAGGGTTTTACGGCGCTTGCAACACATTTAGGTTATATCAGCGCCAGTAAAAAGGAAGAAAATTGGATAGTAAAAAGTTCTAGAATTACAGTTGAAGCATCCAAGAGAAAGTAAGACATAGGGGAACTGGGAACAAATAGGGATCAGATGTAGATTCCAAGAGCGTATCACCAATGTACTAAGTTTGAGATCACCTATAAGTCTTATCCGGACACAAGAACAAAATCCAACAAAGAGGAACACACTCAAATGCTTACATTATACATTAAAAAATAACAAATATAGTAATAATACATAACAGAGAGATGATTTACAAGGAAAAAAATATCATCTCCCAAAACAATAAATATGCATTTGACTGCTTCCCTCCCAGCTAGGACTCCGGCGAGGGCCAGGAAAAAAACAAGTAATCTCATTCCAAGACAAAGACTGAAAGCATGTTGGAAAACAGATATAAGGGGATAGAAGACACAGTGTGTACCTCCCTGCCCGCTATGGGAGCTTTCCACAATGAGATCAAAATTCAGAACGGACAATATAAAGAAAGAATTCAACTGCCTCAACTTTGATAAGGACCAATACACAAGAAGCACGATTGTAAAATAAATGAAATAACTTAAGATGGTTAGAAATGCATAACTACCAACCTGGTACATCACTTGAGAGGGCGTTTTGGGGTAAAAATTAGGTGAGTTCAGATAAAAAGTAGACGATTGCATATATGTTTTCTTTCATGCAACATAATGGTCTTTAAGTAGTATACTATAATAGTAGTTATAGTAAAATGCACCTCTAAATATTAGAGAATTCCTACTTCTTTACTTTGACAAGATAAACACACCTAAAAATGGAGTATACTTATTTTTCTTGAACCTAAACCGTTACAAAAGCTTGCTTGAAAAAAAAAAAATTAAAATCAGATGAAGATGTTTTTAAAGGGATTAAATTTATATATTCATAAATTAATAAAGGGAAATAATCATTGTCATCTTTAATCAATATAAGCAATTGATTTTCTTATTGAATACCTTCCAATCAAAAAGGTGGATTTAATTTTATTCTTAATTAAAATAATATTTGTAACAAATAGTGAAAGTATCAATACTGTCTTAGAATATTCAAAGTATATCGAGGCTAACATCCATATCCTATGCAAATCTCCAATACATTATGAAAGGTTTGAGTAAAATACAGGCGTCATATAAACGAATGGAACTTTTTTAATTGTTGAAAATCATTTATGTTAGAGGCATAATTCAAATTAAAGAGCTACACAAATGGAGATTATGCTCTCACTGGACACCAATAATAATGATAATAATAATAACAACAATAGTAGTAGTAGTAATAGTAATAATAATGGATCAATAATAATAATTCATTAGGCTCACATGGCTTTTTTACCACAAATTAGTCAAAAATTACAAAATACGGATTTTGAACTAAAAATAAGCACTTACGGACTCAGGAAGTCAAATACGGAACAAATCCGTTTTTAACAGAACGGTTGGCAGCTATGGTTCTACAAAGCATTTGTCTCTCAAGCTGAGCAAATGAATGTTCATATAATATAAAAAAGGATATTGCAATGATGAACAGATTGTACTATATAAAGATAAAACGTTTTTGTAAACCCCCAAAATATGTCAATAACACTATACAATACAATGAATGTAATACAAATCAAATTCATGATTGTCATTACACCGATTGAAACGCTCTTTCCCTTCTATATTTATTTCTTTCATTAAAAATCTTTGTCTTCACCAAACTAATTAGTGTACCTTCAGGGATTCCTTTTTGTGAAAATACCCTGTGGTGTTTTAAGAACAGAATAATTTCAGACTTTCTAGGTAATGATCCCCTTGAACCATGTGCTGAAACATCTTCGACAAAGTTTTTAAAATATGACTTGACTCTATCTGTATCCTCATCTGACCATGACATGTATCTCCGATTTTTGCTTGAATTCCTCTTGGGTTCAGTTTGTTTTGAAGAACACGTAAGCTGATTTGGCACTCCTGCTTCACCATCAAATATTTCTTCTTGATTTGCAGCTGTTACTATGGATGTTCCAAAATTTGCATTTGAGTCTCTATTCACTACAGAGTCATTTGTTTCAATGTTACAATTTCCTTCCCCAGTGACCGATGCTGAGTTATCAATTTGACCCAAAAAATGACCAACTTCTGTTATTTCTCGTATTGCAAGTGGACACTGATAAATGTTTTGATTGATTGATTCACTGTGTCCCATATGTCGATAGAAGACATCTCTCTCGTGTTGTGGGACATCAAGTAAGGCAAATAATGTCGAAGCTCGGTGCCTGAATTTATCAGCTATTAACAACTGGGGTTTCTCTAAATCCTTTACTAAGGAAGTGACATATTTGATGGCAATGTAACCACTTACATGATCTTTGGATATTCCTGTATTTGGAAAAAGAAATGGGTTGTCTGAAATATCAACAGCTTTACGCTCCTGTGCAAGTTTCCTTAAAGGCTGAATTGTGTCATTGGGTATCAACACAGGGACCAACATCTTGCTTCCCTTTCCAGACTGATAGGCCAGCTTATACTTCTCAAGTAACGCTTTTTCCAGAGGATCAGTGACATGTTGTACAAGCTGGGGATCAACCCATACACCTGAATCTGCATCATTCCAGTCTTTTAACAACATCCTTGCGGGTTCTCCGCCTCTCCTCGCATTAAACATTGTAAGCCTAGCTACGATGACATTGCGAAGCCTAACAAACATATGTGAATCAAATAATTGATAATCATCCTCACAAATACGGACCATCTCTTCAGTAATAAATTGCCGTAGCTTCTTTATATCATTCTCTAATGGCATCTCTTTGGGTTTTCTCAAATTTGTTCTCTTTGCTTCACATTGAACTCTGGCTGTAAAAAAAATACTATCCCAATTATAATCCAGGACAGCTTTGAACAAATCTATCTCTGCGGATTCTTCCATTTTGTTTTGCATTATATATTCCCCTTTTAAGAAATTAATTAACTTTTTCAATATAAATCCAATTGAAAGCTTCAAGCCTGCTTTCAATGTCCCATCCTCTTTCAAAGTCATTTCAGAAATGGTTTGCGATATTTCATTAAAGTTACAACGCTTCACCACGTCCTTCCAGAGAAAGAAGGTTGATTCGTTCTCTTCCTAGTTTTTAAAATCAAATTTCCTAAGATGCGTAAATCACTCATTATAACTTTTCTCTCCTTCTTTGAACTTTTACTCCACAATTTTGTTCCTAACAATACTATAGCTTTGTCTGATCGACACAAATTTCCCACTTCATCATTCCGAAATTTGTCAAGAATATTCTCCTTTATTTCTTTACTTGCATTGGGAGCCACGGGATAAAATTTTACAACCCCAGTACACAGAGCATGCTCAGTACTACATTTCTTTTTGTGTTCATAAACCCTTCGTCCAGAGTAAAACCCCTTACAGCCAGCACACATAACAACTTCATGTGACCCTTGTGCTCTCTCACGCATAACTATTGAATTGTTTCTAGTGTTTGAATAAAAAATGCCCTTTTTCTTGAGATAATCCATTGTTCTATCCCTTTCCTTTACAGGCTGTTTCATGGCCTCTGTAACTTCTGTCTCATCTTTGTGTTTCCTCATCAAATGCCTTGAGAGTTTTGTTTGCAACTGTCCACAGTATGGACAGGGTCTCCTTGGCTTTTTGTATTTCTCTGGAAAAAAAAGAAGAAAATAAAGCACATCATGCTATGAACTATGAAAATAAATCAATAGACAGATCATATGCACATCAGCTACATGACAGCGATAGAGAGGAATAGCATTCCAAATATTTAAGGCCTGGACAAGTAACTGTCATAATTCCTTCTTGTTATATACTTTTCTACCATCTATTCCTTTGGAAGAGGTATGTTAGATTTGTGGAGACCTCTGCCACATAACAAATCCAGTGAAAAGACGCCATATTTTTGTTTTGAAATAGAAATAAATAGATCAATCCACCCACTTCACTGGGTTCAGGGTTCCCTCTTCATTATAATCAAAATATGAACATAAATCGGAATAGTAACACATTGAAGTCTCATCTGAATACATAGATTGTCCTTTGTTGTTTCAGCGAAAAATCAGACAGAATGTCAAAAGAATTTTAGGTTTTTCCCCAACCACCCCTTGGAGGTATCAGTATCAGCGGAATGGTAAGCGTCATGTTTTTTACGTTGAGCAACAAAATTTACTCCAAATGCTTCACTCGACCCAGGCGGAAAAGCAATCAAGAATAGACCCAAGTCCTATCCAAAGACTAACATTTCATTTAAGTTTATTGTAGGCCCTTGGCCAATCGACAAAATTCAATTCACATAAATTATTTACAACAATCAGAAATTAATTATATCAATAATAGTAATAGAATGCAATGAAGGCAATATCATAATAATAATAATAATAATAATAATAATAATAATAATAATAATAATAATAATAATAATAATAATAATAATAATAATAATAATAATAATAATAATAATAACAGTAGCGGCTATAAGTAACAATTAATATAGTAACAAAAGTAATAATAGACTATAGTTCATAGTCATAACAATGACTTTCTTTGTCATTGAGGGAGTGAGAAAACATCACCGGCTGGCAGAACAAACAGCCGACATCAATCAAACGTCCTCCAGACCGGTTGAGCATCGGCTTCATTAATTCCTTAAAGACTTCCCCCCAACTGCCTGAACGATGCTGATGCCCAGACAACTTAATCCTGATTTATATTTTGTGGGAATGAAATATGACATGTATATGCCGGAAATATTTCAATAACAAACACACTGTTCAGATAGAAAATATTTGAGTCTTGCCTTTGTTAATTGATACAGGTAAGTTAGGAAAATAAATGCTAGTAAAAACGATCAGCAAGTTCGTGAACACTGCTTCTCAACTCGAACATATGTTTTCATCAAATCTACACACATCATGTTGTGAGCTGAATTTTAATGATCTCAGTTGTCATTGAAAGGAAACCCAAGAATTTTAGAATAAAGAAAAATATTGAACCTGGAAGTCAAAAGGGTTTGTAGCACAGCAGGCATTATCAAAGTATAATTTTAGTACCGACAAATTAAAAAAAAATGTGCTTTTCTTTAAATGCTCCCAATCATCATATACTGTTTAGGTTGCAAGATTAATAAAAATGTTATCTACTCTGATTCTCGTTAAGTTTCCAGCTGGTCTGTGAAAAAAAGCCTTAAGCATCATAGAAATACAAAGAAACAGTTTTAATATATAGATGGGTTGTAACAAAAAAACCATTTTAACACTTACAATACAAGCAATTTAAGTCTATTACAGACAAAAAAAAACCCCAATAAAATAAACATGAACATTTTTATGGCTGGTTTCACTGATATCACTCACACATTGGGGTTTCAGATTCTAAGATGTCCACCCTATCAAATTTGGATTTGTGCTTGTTATGTAAATGGTAGCGTATTTTGCGACGCAGCACTGCCAAAACAGAAAAAAAATGCAATAACACAAATGCAGCACCATGGAGGGGGTGGAAGTTTTCTTTTAAAAGGAATGGGTAAATTAAAATTGATCCCACAAATATCAAAGGAGAAGAATGACAAAAAAATGACTCACCATTGCACGTAACACGTTGGTTTGCAAGTGTATAGCATTCGGGTTGAACCTGGGTCCCAGACTGGCAACGAGGTTCAGTCTGTGATAGTTGTGGATGAGGCTCTGACTGAGTTGGGGAATGAGCACTAGGTTCCAAAGACAATGATGTACTCAGCATTGGGTACCTCACAGAGTACGTAGAGGAATCAGACTCGGAGTCAGCAACAAAATCGGGACCCTGTATATTTTGTGGAAAAGATGACAGATCAATCAATTTATTCATGTTGACAATAAACATGAAGAGCCATTGTTTAATAATCCAACTAAACAATTAGCTGGTTAATAATGCAAGTATAATAAAAAAGAGTTGAGAAAGGCAGACATATTGTCTAAGTATTTAATATGTTCAACTGTGCTTGGATAAATATAGATACACCAACCAGGGTTTCAGTAAACCGTTTTTAACCAACTCTTTAAATCCTACACCAGGACCAACAACTACAAAACAATTTTTTATATCACTACGATTCTGGACATATAAACGGTTGTCATTGCAACAATATGAACTTCCTAACCTTGCAACTGCAATATAGTTAACAAAAAAAGTTGATAAACATTACGATGCAAGAGAATTTGGACAAAATGCGAGATCAAAAGTATAATCCCAACAGAAGCTATTTTAATTTTTCCTGGAAACGCATCATTTTCACATTTTGTCAAATAAAAAAACAAACGACTTCAAATGTGAATGGCTCATCAATGAATATCACTTCAAAATATAACGAGGAAGGTTTAAAATAGTGTTATTGTTGGCGAAGTCCACTGCAAAGAAAAATTTTTAACAACAAAAAACTAGGAGATCTCACTGGTGTAAAACAGTGTTGTCCTTGTCCTGAAATATTGTATTGCGCCTAACAGACTGCAGGTCTCATCTTTTGTGGCAAATGTGTTTTGTCCACCACAAAATATGTTGATGTGAAGCATTTTGAGCATGGTGCCAACTGTGGATAAACGCTATACAAATGTTATGATTTTATTTTAATGTACATACTTACCACAAATGAATCATGTGATATGGAACTTTGTTCTGCATCACTTTCAGGCTCTGAGTTGGAGTCTATATAGAAAATAAAAACAACAAAAAAAAAGCTGAAGACTATCATGTGCAAGTTTTTCTCTAAACTCTTAAACAAAAAATCATGCCATCTTGTGCTGTAAAAGGATTTTTTAAAAATTATTTACCTTATGACTATTGTCCTTTGGAAAAAAAAAGAAAATTAAGTCCGAAACCTTCTGGCTATTTTCTTTTAAATTTCAAGAACGTCAGAGTTGGCAAGGGAGGACGGAAATATAATTCCAGAAACCAATCTGTCTATAATCATATCCATATGATAGTTTTTCGTTCAAGATTCAGGTACAGTCCACTTAGGATAATCGCAATACCTTGGGATCATCGAAAATGTTGGGATTAACCGAAATTCAGTTTCCTGTCCACTATTTCAACATTTTACACATTTATTGTCAACTCAAACCAGTAAATAATATTCTTAGTCCACCACATACAGAGCAATTTGATTGAAACAAAAACCATATGGCAGCCCCGTGTAGATTTGTCAACCAAAAGCAGCTATGAAGCAAGCCGATATCTTATTCAGATTGGAAGAAGTTTCAATCTTTTTTCTCAACAATTCAACATTTGTCAGAGTTAAAGAGATTAGCCTTAATGAGAGACAATAAGCTCTCACCAAACTCGTTGGTCACAATGCACAGTTGTTAATCCTAAAACAAAGGATATCGCTCAGTCTCTCTTTATAACTGTCATTTATAACCTGTTGTCAAGATTATGACCACCCCACCCCTCTTCTATTTAATGGCCACCGATGACGTCACAAACCCATACTGCAGAGCCCCGCCCTCTTTCGACTCTAACAGAGTGGTGACACACTACTGTAGCATTAAATCCTGCTCACTCTCGATTCTTCAACCTGTCACGATTTCATCCATGATGAAATTTAATCATGATATACTGTTTGATTTCTTGAATTTACCACTTTTTAAAAAACCGAAGTTTGTTGCAATTAACCAGTGACTTTTATATAGAATTATTTCCATTGCTTAGGAAATATTGTGATTAACCGAAAGTTGCGATTAAACGAGTTGCAATTATCCGGAGTGGACTGTAATAGTATTACACATCATGACTCAAAAAAAAAAAAAAAAAAAGCAAACTATGTGTACCTAAATGTTATTCATTTCCTCATCAAATTACATTCTTACCATTAACATCATAGATCACATCAAAAGGGTTGTCTGGATTGACAGCAAGACATTTTTCAGGATTTTTAAAGCTCAAATCTCTCTGATCTGAAGTTACAAAAGAAATAGCATATTCTCAACATTAAACTATGATTTGTGATGGCTGTGATATGGCATACTGTATGCATAAAGCAAGATGCAAAGACAGGTTTAAGTTTAAATTATTTTATATTCTTTTCAAAAATCCATTCTAGTTTTGCCAAAATAAAATAAACACGAGAAGTGTTGAGTTGGATAAAGCTAAAACTAAAAGTAGTAGTGGTAGTAGTAGTAGTAGTAGTAGTAAACGACAGATCTTACTCACTAGTGTGAATCTACAGTCTACAGAAGTTCCCGAATTATCTGACTCCACTTCCAAATGACTGACTGACAAGTGACAATCATCAATCGGTGTGTGTGTGATTGTGATGTCTACCCTATTGAAAATCTTAAATCAACAGTGATGTAATAAGAATGGCCAATAACTTACCATTTAAATTATCTCGGTGTCTCTTCAATGATGCCTCCAGCATCAATTTACCCCACGATGCCATAGACGTCTAGTTTGGAACTCAGCAAGTGACGAAAAAATACTTGCGGCTATAGAGAGGACGTCCGTCGGCCACTCTCTCCGCAAGTCAGTTGTCAGTGGTTATCAGATAATCATTGGTTCTTGAAAAATATAGAAACACAGCGGTTCATTTAAAAAGACTCTTTTGTAGATCAAGATATAATGTTAGGTATTGCACTTTAAAATCTCTTCAGACATAGAACGGGTCAACTTGACGTCTAGACCAAATCATTTCGAAGATCGATATGGCAACAGCAACGCCTGGAATGGAGGATTTAAATGCGGCATCTGACGATTCTACTGCTATGACAGAAGATGCTCCATTTCACGACGTCGAGATGGCTTCAACTGGCATCAGGCATCAACATGCTACTCAATAATGGGTTTGATGAAGCGTTTGACTAAGAATTAAAGCTGATAACTGATAACCACCTACTACTGACTTGCGGAGTGAGTGAGTGCCGAGTGCCTCTTTATGCGCGAAATTGACTAAACATACGTTTCACGAAAAAAAGAGTTACTATGTTTGCTTGTCTCTTGTCACCAAGATAAGAATCCGGACCAAGATTCGATAAATCTGTTTCTAAAAATAGATTATAATTCGTATATCTTGTTCATTCCTCAGTTCATCAACTTTCACACAATTTTATATTAGGTTTTCATTACTATAAAAATCCATATAATGCTCTAGAATTTTAGAGAAAATTTCGGAAAGATATATTGCCTCACTATTGAAATATATCGATGAAAACACTGGTACCCCTATTGTACTTTTTTCAGGCGGTCACCTTATTGACCAACGTGAAAATTTAGGCATAACTCTTCTTACTGTGGTGTTTAACAAATAACTTCAATACTATGATTTACAATTATATATCCTTGACGGTTGGGTTGACAACTTTAAACTAAAAATAGAAAAGTGAATGTGCTAGAGGTCAAATCAATAGGGGGACCGGATTTTGGTCTCCCTATTGGTAAAGTACTGTAAAATGAACTAATAGGGGTACCAAAAGTCTCCCTATCCGGTATTAATACATATATATATATATATATATATATATATATATATATATATATATATATATATATATATATACACTCAAGCACGGAAATCTCGAACACGCAAATCTCGAAATCACGGAAATCTCAAACTCTGTACAATTCCCCGTTTTAATCCCTCTATTTTGCTAGTATTGGCAACACGGAAATCTCAAACACTTTCCGGGGCCAACATGGAAATCCTGAACATACTGGACTTTCCCTTGCGGTCCGTTGAATTTTTTTTTATTTTTTGCGAATTTTTTGTGTTGAACAGAAATGAAAGATACCATCGCTCTTCCCGTAGCACTAAGTGCCAGTTAACGTGTTACACGTGTGTGTGTGTGTGGCATATATTATGTGTTTGTGTGTGTGAGCATGCTGAACTGAGAGGGAATTGCGAAGCATGTTTGACCAGCACCAGCACACCACCCATGACTCCATCATTTCTTCACTTAATGGTACTTAATCTATGGTGCCAATACCATCGCAAATAAATGAACAGTACCGCAGGGATGGGGGACTCGGCAGTGATTGCCTTAGGCAGTAACTGTACGTATTAAAATGATACAAACAATTAGGGGTGGGGAAGGTGGGGCGAGACAAATGCCCTCCCTCTCTCTTTAGCCTGCTATGGGTAAGATGGTGTTAAGTGAGGAGTGATAGTGATAGTATTGATTTTAGGTACCGGATTCGTAGGTAATGACGTAGCGTGCTGAGTGTGTAATCCACAATGCGATATGCTGGCTTTGTCTTTTTTATCAAGCACACGCAGTGGGAATTGTCATTCCATTTCTGTAATTGAACTTGAACAAGACAAGACGCACTAAATACAACACCAGTGAAAACTCTCTTCATAATTTTGTAAAAGATGGCAGAGAAAAGGAACTTGAATTGTCTCACTATCGACTCTTAACAGAGTTCACAATAACGGAGAGTTATCATTTTATAATATGACTTTTATCAAGAAGCTAAGCCAAAGAATGCAACAACACACCCAACCATAGCAGAGTTAGGTATTGAGGGATACACTATAATAGCTAGCAGAGATTTTGAAACTTCCGGCAGAGGAGTATACTTATTGGTGAGAGAGAACCTCAAGGTTAACCCCATAGAGGAACTCACAGATCACGACTTTAGGGAGAGCGCTTGGTGCTCGATTGGAGTAACTGGACAAAGTCAGATACTAGTAGGAGTGATTTATCGGAGCCCAAATAGCACAGGAGAAAATAATGAGAGAATGTTGGAGATGATAAGGAGAGCATCACAAAAAAAGCATTCAGAGATAATTATTATGGGAGACTTCAACATGCCGGAACTGGAGTGGAAAGGGATGGACGAACCAAAAGAGGGAAGCCTGGAGGAAAGTTTCATAGAAACCATTGAAGATTGCTACCTACAACAGATAATAAAAGAACCCACGAGACAGAGAAAAAACCAAAAGCCCAACGTATTGGACTTGATATTGATGGAGGAAGAAAATGACATAATCGACCTAAGACTGAGCCACCCACTGGGAAAAAGCGACCATGCGACCATATTCCTAAAACTGAGGGCGACATCAGAGACTGTAGATGAAAAACTGACACTCAGATATAGGAAGGCTGATCTAGAGAGTATGAAAGAGGAACTGGGGCATATCAAATGGGAGGAAATACTAATCGAGGACACCGTAGGAAACAACTGGAGTAGATTTACCAGAGTACTTAACCAATGCTTCGAGAAAAACATCCCGAAAAGCAGAGGGAACCGGGTTGGGAGAAGAAATCAACCTTGGATGACGCAGGAAGTGAGAGAGGCATTACGGAAGAAGAAGGCAGTAAATAGAAGATACTCTAGAAGCAAAAAGGAAGAGGATTGGGACAAATACAAAAGAGTGAGAAACGCAACTACTAAAATAGTCCGACAAGCGCATCAAAAGTATGAGAACAAGATAGCAGAGGAAACGAAAGAAAATCCTAAAGTATTCTGGAGTTATGTAAACAGTAAAATGAAGACAAGACAGGGAACCTGTGACATAAAAAAAGAAGATGGCACTTGGGCATCTGAAGATGAAGACAAGGCAGAGGTGCTAAATCTCTTCTTTGCAAGTGTCTTTACAGTGGAGAACCAGAAAAACTTGCCAGATATTGCTAAAACAAGTAATATAGATACTACACAATGGCCGATTACTGAAGAGAGAGTAATGAAGAGACTACAAAACCTAAAGGAGAGTAAATCACCTGGACCTGACAAACTTCATCCTTACATCCTAAAAAACTTAGCAGAGCAGCTAGTAGAACCCCTAACCAAGATATTTAACCAGTCGATGAAAGAAGGAAGACTACCAAGGGAATGGAAAGAAGCTAACGTCACAGCCATATTCAAGAAGGGAGACAGAAAAAATCCAGAAAACTACAGACCAGTGAGCCTGACATCTGTCGTCTGCAAGCTCATGGAACAGCTGATTAGAGAAGAAATGGTTGATCATATGACCAAGAACAAACTATTCAGCAAAGATCAACATGGTTTCATGGCGGGAAGGTCTACAGTAACAAACCTACTTGAAACAATGGATGACTGGACGAGAGACCTGGAATTAGGCAACAATTTAGATGTCATATACCTCGACTTCAGAAAGGCATTTGACAAAGTTCCACACTGGCGCCTAATCAGGAAATTGGAACAGTATCAAATTAATGATCAGACAGTCAAATGGGTCCGAGATTTCCTCAAAGATAGAAGACAAAAAGTGATAGTGAATGGAACAGCATCAACAGAGAGACTGGTAACAAGTGGAGTTCCACAAGGAAGTGTACTGGGACCAGTTCTCTTCCTGATTTATATCAATGACTTGCCAGACAATCTATCATCTAAATGTAAAATCTTTGCCGATGATACTAAGCTCTATGGAGTAGCTAATACAGAAGAAGAAAGAAACACCTTACAACAAGATTTGAAAAAGCTTGAAGAATGGTCCGAAATATGGCAGATGGAGTTCAATGTAGATAAATGTGCAGTTCTTCACCTAGGAAAAAACAACAGAGAAGCAAACTATATAATGAAAGAAAAACCCCTGCAGAAATCCAATGGGGAAAAAGACCTAGGAGTATTTATTGATAGGAAGCTAAACTTCAAGAAGCAAATTAAAGATGTTCAATCTAAGGCTAGTAAAACACTCGGAATAGTGAAAAGAAATTTCAAGAATCTGAAAACAAAACACATGACTACCATCTACAAGACTATGGTTAGATCAAAGCTGGAATATGCTAACTGCATACGGTATCCGAAGTTTGAGGGAGACAAAGACAGTTTGGAAAGAGTGCAAAGGAGAGCAACAAAACTTATCACACACCTGAAAGACAAAACATACTGTGAGAGATTGAAAGAATTAAATCTCCCGACCTTAGATTACAGGAGAAGAAGGGGAGATATGATCCAAACATATAAAATAGTAAAGGAATAGACAGGGTAGAGGCAGGATTCCTTAAACCAAACAAGAACATTCAGACACGAGGAAACAGCAAGAAACTGAAAAAAGAACGTTTTAAAACAAATGAAAGAAGGAACTTTTTTTCATCTAGAATTGTAAATAACTGGAATAAACTACAAGAAACCACAGTATCAGCAAAAAATTTGAATAAATTCAAAGCAGAGTTGGAGATAAGCAACACCCTAGGAAACAAGTTCAATTATAAAAATTGGTCCAATCATTAATAGATGAGGAGGAGCGAAGGAGACTACACCAAGTCTAAAAGCTCTATACAGAGGTATCCAGGTATAGGTAGGTAAGACCACCCACTATTACCTTCCTCATATCCCATGTAAAATACTCAACATGGAAAACTCGAAAACACAGAAATATCGAACAAATAGGCCTGGTCCCGACTTGTTCGAGATGTCCGTGCTCGAGTGTTTATATATATATATATAGAGAGAGAGAGAGAGAGAGATGGAGAGAGAGAGAGAGAGAGAGAGAGAGAGAGAGAGAGAGAGAGAGAGAGAGAGAGAGAGAGAGAGAGAGAGAGAAAATCAGCTCCGAACACCCTATTTACTTTTCATTCATTTATTTCCTATTTCTTAACCAATTGAACTCCCCTATTTTGGTAGACATAATAAAAGTTTTGCAACCCCAAAACCCTCCAAACAAAAAAAAATCCATTGTGGCAAGACAATTGCTGAGCATGATTGTGAGTGTCACACACCTAGGGCCACTTTCTTAAGAACCCCTCCCCCCAGAGCAAAGGGTGCATACCCAACTTTAAAATACCTTTGATATCTTTGGGATTTTCATGTTTAGCGAATGGCTTGTCTTTGACAGTTTCATAAAAAGTCTGGGGCTGTCTCTGTTGACTATTAGTGGAGTGATGAGGTGAACCACTTTCAGATTCCGTGGAGTGCCTTGACCTGTGGTGAAGACCTGTACCAGATGACTCACCAGCCGTCCTAATTGGAGAATTTCGATCAATAAGGAATGAAGTCATTGCATTGTTTATAAATTTAACATTAACTCATCAGTGTTGTCTTTCAACACAGGAATAACTATAAAGTGATGACGAAACCTTGAAAGATATCACGATTGGGAGTGTCGGTGTACTTGGTCAACCATCAACTTTTTAGTCTTCCACTAATTAATCAAGTATCGATTTGTTGTGACTTTATCGATTTAGATCGAAATGCTAGTGTGCGAACAGCTTGTTTTTTTCATGGGATAAACAAAAATCGTTTCAAATGTGTCGTATATATTTCAAAAAGAATAAGTTTTTTTGTTTTTTGATCTAATCATTAAAGCCAGACCAATTCCCCCCATGAGAAATGTCATAACGTAAGCATGTATCCGACTACACAAAAATTAAGTAATGCTAAATCGAGTACAACTAGCAGTCAGCTGTGTTTGTTTACGCTCTGCAAATGGTTCCATACTTTTAATACGAATTCTTTGTTTTTGTTTTGGTATTTTGATTTGTTGGGGTTTTTTGGGGGTTTTTTTTTTTTTTGTTTGTTTGCTTGCTTGCTTTTTGTGTTGTGTGTGTGGCTTGTGGATTGTTTTGTTTTGTTTGGGGACTTTTGATTTTTTTTTTCAAATTGTTTTTTTAAAAATGTATTTCCCTTATTTCGTGTTTTTCCCCTTCTTGTGGAGGTTTGGTTTTGTTATGGGTGTTATGTGTGTGTGCGCACGCGTGTGAGTGTGTGTGTGTGTGTGCGCGCGCGTGTGTGCAATTAGTATCTAATTTTGTTTGTTTTGTTTTTTGTTGACTTCATTTATGTGATCTTTCATTGAAAGAGAGCTGTCCAATATATCAAGGTTTTTGGCCTTTTTGCGACTGACCGAGATCATCTCATTGCCGATTGAGGGGAGGAGATGTGAATAGTCTCTGATCTGTGCTGCACAAGATAACTCCCGTTTATTCATGTAGGTTTGTGATTGTTCATCCATTTCTTGATTTAGCAACGGTGGCAACAGCATATATGTCTTCAGTTTCTTAGAGAGCAGATTAGATATTTGCTGGGACGGAAGTCTTATGCAACTGGGTGTCCTCTGCATACATGTGGTACGGGTACAGTCAGTATCACCTAATATTAAATTATACTGGATAGAGTACACCATGATCCCTCGTGACTTGTATATCAGACCCCGCGGTTTTTTGCATAAAATATTTCAAAATTTTGCAGAATAAAATAAGTAAATTTTGCAAAAATTTTGCCGGTTTCTAAATATGTTGTATCACACCTAACAACATGCAACTCGTGTAATAAAATATTCCCGTGGAATTACACAATTTCAAACTCAAAATTATGGGACAAAAAATGGCAAATTTTGCCATTAATTATGCTGATTTGGAAATAGACACAAAGTTGGGAAATCAAACTTACAATTTAAAAATTGCTGTCAATGACATTGCTATAATAAAGAAGTAAAAAATTAGGATATAGACGTCTAACCTTTTATTCAACCTAAATAAAAGGTCATATCCGAATTTTAAAAAAAAAAATTTAACAATGAAAGAATTCGTCAAAAATTTGCAAAACTTGCAGATTTTGCGGTTGCAATGCAAATCGGAAAATTTTCCCTAATTTCGCGGCCGCAAGCTGTGCAAAAAAAAACCGCGGGATCAGGTATATAAATTATTTTCATTATTTGCACTCCACTTTATCATTTACTTCCCCAACTAGCCATGTGGAACCAAACTTTCAATTCCTCCAGAACAAGTCGCAAGGGTAGGCATACTTTTATATAAGCACTCTCAATCTTAATAAAAGCACTCTCGTTATAGTGCTTATTCACACCAGATTGAGGTAATGTGAGTCAATTGCATCACCAAAGGACTCAGCATCTAGGCTTTGTACACAACACTGCCAATACCGGTTAACTTTCATTGATTCTGCAGCTGACGGGGAGGCCCATCTAAAATCGAGTTGAATCCACACTGTATGAGACATAAAAAATGACATATCAATATCATTCAGGGTGAGAATGACTGGTCACAAAAAAGGAGGAAATTTTTCATCGTGAAGATCATGACCCATCCATGCGACCATAACCTATAAACTTGAATTTCACTAAAATTTACTGAGATGCGATCCCAAATTTCTGACACGACTCGGTGGAATTTCAAACGTTGAAAGCGTAATTACAGCATTTGGTAGTTGTAGTAGGGATGATGATGTGGTGGTGGTTGTAGGGATGATGGTGTGGTGGTGGTCATAGTAGTAGTGGTGGTAGAGATGATGGTGTGGTGGTAGTGGCAGTAGTAGTGGTGGTGGTAGGGATGATGATGTGGTGGTGGTTGTAGTAGTAGTTGTGGTAAGGATGATGTGGTGTTATTTGTAGTAGTAGTGGTGCTAGGGATGATGGTGTGGTGGTTGTTGTAGTAGGAGTGGTGGTAGGGATATTATTCTTTATTTTTAAAAAGAAGAAAAGAGAAATAGAAAGAAAGGCAAAGGGAAAGAGGGAAAAAAAAAAAAAAAGAGAGAGAGAGAGAGAGAGAGAGAGAGAGAGAGAGAGAGAGAGAGAGAGAGAGAGAGAGAGAGAGATTAAAAAGACAATAGTTGCCTACAACAGAGAGAAAATCTAGACCCATTTGTCCCTCTCTTCCCCTTCAATCATCAACTAACTAATCAAAGAACACCACTGGTCTTCTGTGTCAATTGTGACATCTGGTGCCATTCTGTCTGGCCCGACGTCATGAAAACGGAACCGTCACCAAATTTCACGAGACTGAGCATAGGTGTCAAAATATGACATAGGACATAATGGTGATTTTGTGGTTTTGAGGAAAATGTTTGACACGGCAAATTCAGCGGAAAGCTTGAGAAATTCTCAAAATCCCGGATAATCACTGTTTATTTATCCAAAAAAAAAAAATTGAAAAAGGAGGAATGTGATGGGGATGGGTGGAGATAAACTACAATTTAAGCGGAAATCCGCTTTTAGGCGGAAGATTCTCAGCCCTGAATAATGACTCCCCACACCCACAATTATGTCTATATGACGTCAGTAGTTCAGCAGTTCTATGTCCCGTCTTGTCACAAAAGGCAAGCAATGTTAAGCATGATCAGAGGTTAGATGGTTGACGGTAAATGTTTAAAATTCTCACCTTTGCATTATTTCCTTGGGTAAGGCACTTTACACTTATTACCCCACTCGACTAGGAATGAGTAGGTACTTGGCTATAAGTATAAGAAGTATAAGCAATGACATATATTTTAGGAGTGTTAGTACAAAAAGGATGCCCAAGAGGCAATCTATACTGTATGAAATGGAAATATGGCCCATAATGGCCTGCTGGGTGAACAATAGAAGCATTGTTAAACTCTCTCTCTCTCCTCTCTCTCTCTCTCTCTCTCTCTCTCTCTCTCTCTCTCTCTCTCTCTCTCTCTCTCTCTCTCTCTCTCTCTCTCTCTCTCTCTTTTTGCCCCTCTTTCCCTTTGCCTTTCTTTCTATTTCTCTTTTCTTCTTTTTTTTTTAAATAAAGAATAATATCCCTACCACCACTCCTACTACAACCACCACCACACCATCATCCCTAGCACCACTACTACTACTACAAATAACACCACATCATCCCTACCACAACTACTACTACAACCACCACCACATCATCATCCCTGCCACCACCACTACTACTGCCACTACCACCACACCACCATCTCTACCATCACTACTACTATGACCAGCATGGTAAACCCATAAAAATGCGCTGTGTAAATGTTCCCATTTTTAAAGACTCCATTTAAAAGATCATCTTAACTTTAGATACCATACTCACAAATCATCAGTCAAAATTAAAGGGAATAAATAAACACGCATATTTAAATATATAACATTTTATTTATTCAAGGTGTAGTGTATATAATATATCTGATCTGTTCTTTATAATTAAATATCATTTCATCACAAGATCCAATCTACTTGGTGAGTATTTCCACGCCATCTTCAGTGATTAGTATTGTGTGCTCAAACTGGGCCGATCTACTGCCATCTAAAGTCACTGCAGTCCAGCCATCCTGTAGAATTTGAATGTTGGGGGAACCGTGGCAAATAATGGGTTCTGGAGATAGACACCAAGCATGACAAATAGTTCTTATTCTTATATTTATATCAGTCAATCAGTTAATTAAACTTGGATTGGTTGTGGTTTGATTTTAATGATTTAACTCTTTCTATATAGTCTATGCTCAATTTTAATATAACCTGATACATCTCCCCATAAAGTAACTCGAATACGATACCACATAGGGGTGAAGTAAATTCGAACTTCACCTCTAATGTGTTAAATTGGCAGATAATACTGAAAAAATCTCATTAAAGAAAAATAAAAAAATGAACCAATCCACAGAAACTATTTTATTATTCTAGATATCAATCTATTTAGTCTATATGTCAGAGAATTATTAGTCTTTGAAAGTAGCTATGACTAAGTAACAAATCTTGGGCTTGTGCTTGATGATTTAGACATGAAACTCATCAGACGCATTATCAGTTTCAATGATTTGTCATACATGTATATGCATCTGGATGATAGCAAGCTTTGTTATCCTGAATTCATTTAATTGTTCATAAAATTAAAGAGTGCTGCGAGTCGTCAGGATGTTTGAAGCAAAGTCAAAAATAGGGTTAAATGAAGATAAAAAGAAATAGGCCCAATTTTTAAAAAATCATGTACCTTTACAAAATTTCTTCTTGGCTGATAAAATTTTATGCAGATCACATTGTACCAGCACTTTTGGCAATGGTCAATAAAAGGCTTGTTGTGATAAGTTTTACAAGTATATTAAAAAAATAATAATAATAATTCAAATATGTGATCTTTCATCTCAAAATGGAATTATGTCCGAATGAACCAGATGCTAAATAGTCAAAGTAAATTTAAACTAATCAAAAATATGAAATACTGCAATTATTCTTTTCTATAAACCATGAACTCAACCAAGGTCTGAGATTTTTGGCTAAAAATTCAGTTTCAAGCTATTAATCATCCCAACACACTTCAGTTTGAAGGTAATGGATCAAATATGTCAACACTGCTAAAGGATATTAATCCACAACCATATCATGAGGAACTGATGAAATATCTAACCTGACCTTTTTCATCAAAAGTCTTTAAAAAGATTGTTGCTAGTAACCTGCTGGAAAATGGAAAAAAATCATCTTAATATTGGACACAACTACAGTGCAACCTCTGGATAACGACACCCCTGAATAATGACAACACCTGGATAGCGACATTGACCTCTGGTCCCGATTGTTTTGCAATATGTTATTAGTAAGAAAAAAACCAAAATAGCGAAATACATTTTAGTAAAAACCCTGTTTAGCAACATTGTTATAACAATAATCGGAAGTTGGTACTGATGCTGGATATCCGACCATTGTCATCTTTACTTTTAACCGATAAAAAACGTTTTTTTTTCTCCCAATGAGATTGATTTGTTACCGACCAATCAGAACACATGTTTACTACACTGCATGGAATCAGCATTAACTCATATCAAACCACGGCAAAAGAAGTGGATGGCACTCTCAAGGATCCATTGCCTTCCCTGGTTAGTGTTAGATACCTGTCTGAGGTCAGTGGAGGTTAAGGGGTATCAGCCAGTGCCTTGTCCAATGGGGACAATTATGGGTATTTAAGGTCTTATAATATGTTGGAATAGCGGGAAAACAATAATAATAATAATAATAATAATAATAATATATGGCATTTATATCGCACATTTTCATCACTGAATGATGCTCAATACATGTTACAAATAAATATACAAAAGTTACATGTATAAAACGTATACCACAATGATATCAATAGCAGCAGTGTACATTGGACGAGACTGTTAGGGAGCGTTCACATATTACGTCATCAAAAATTTGCCCTTTTTAGACCCCCCCCCCCCCCTCCCCCAAGTCATCACTTGTCATCATTGACCTGACCCCCCCCCCCCCTCCCCCAACAGATGATGACGTCATCTAATTTAATAAAAACTAAAAGATAACTTAAATTTCACAATATTTATTATTCATTTTTCAAACCATAAACATTGATTATCAACGTTTGATAAAACACATTCAGACATTTTATTAATTTCAGAAACTGTTGATAATTTATGTTTTACGATACAATGGGGACATAAAATTTAAATTTGCAAAGATAAAATCTAACAAACATTATTTAAATTAGGCTACTTGGTGCAGGTGCTATTAAAAAAATTTCAGAAAGTGTAATTTAAAATAGTATAGGAGGCAAATTATTTTATAGCATATTAGTCTTTTAGTGGAATGAATTTCTGTTTCAATTTCCAAACACAAAATTAATTGATTCAAAAATGTTTCTGCCTTGGACCTCTGGCAATGTACTATAAATAGTATCATCAATTTCATCTTCATCGTCATCACTTTCTCCCATTTGCTGTTCTTCTTGTATGCTGCATTTTCGTGAATGGTCTTTCATTGCTGTGATCGAGGAGTGATACAATGAACATTTAGGGCAAGTTCGCCTTTTGAGAAGTGATACCCCTTTCCCATCTTGTTTCTTGAGAGATGGGCAATACTCATCATAGCAATTTATCTTTAGCTGTTTTGAAAGGAACAAACTTTGAAATAGGCTTGATTTGACTATGTTTTGATGACATCATCTTGGGTCTGACCCCCCCCCCCCTCCCCCATGTCAACACATGTCAACATTTGGTAGACCCCCCCTCCCCCCCCTAGCTGATGACGTAATATGTGAACGCTCCCTTAATGGTTGAAGTGAATATTGAGTTGTCGATCTCTGCTGTTTTGGTCGATGACAGATGATGGTATCGACGCAGTGTTGTTTCTGTCGACCACCACGATTTTTACGTTCTTTACAATTGTTATTTCTATCACAGTAGGGTCAAGTAATAAGAGCAATGGCATGGTTGAAAGTCAGAAAATTGATAAAAACAACTCACATAGGACAAGTAGTGTAAACATTGATTCCATTTTTGTAGACTAAAATCTGTTGTGTGCAATTTTTTCATATTTAAAATGTCTGGGTCGTATAAAACACCAAAGTACCACAAGTTGACTGATGTAAAAATCATTTGGAAAAACAAGGAGAGCACATTGAAAACATCCAATTTATGACAGCACAAAAAACACAACGTCTGCCTGCTAAGTGTGTTACACAATGAATGTGTAAAAATCCAAAGGAATATCGATCAAAATATGAATAAGAATATTGTTACACAGAAGAACAACGGGAGCAACACAAAACATGTTGGCCTGTTAGGCAGGTTACATACATCTGAGTGTAACAACAGTATTAAATTGGATAAAGAAATGACGTCCTCGAACCTTGTGTCACGATAAAATAAAGAAAATGAAGGTCGTCAAAGAAGATTACTGTAAATATAATCCATATAGACAAATAGTTTAATAAAACGTGCTCTCCACATCTCTCAAATATACATTATTGCTTATCTGGGTATAATCCTCAATTCCGAATAATGTAAAAGAACAAAACATTGTAAAATTCTATAAAAATGATTCTTAGATGCAGTAGACTCAAAAAGGACGTCCAGTATGTTTAACCAGAAATAGATAAGGGCCTTTTTCACTCCATTATTGTCATTTTAAAAATCAGTTGTTGAGTTCTAAACATCAGTCCAAATTTGATATTATTGCTGTTAATACCTAGTTGTTTTAGGATTGTTTTTTTTTTCAGTGGGGGGGGGGGGGGGGGGGGGGGGGGGGGGGGGGGGGGGCGGAGCAGTTTGTGGATCTATTAATTTTAAGTGCTTGTAAATCTTGGTGCACTTAAACAAAAATTTCGGCATTTCAAAACCCATCAGTGTATTGCATGGATTTTAATTAAAATAAAACTAGATGTGAGCATCTGTGTTCTTGTGCAGTATTATTATAATTGGCACTTGATTTTCTTGATTTATTCCTAGTTTTGTTAAATGGCGTTCTAGTATTGATTATAATGAAACTATGACAATACACATTAGAGATTGAAAGCGTAGCTGGTATACCCTTTGTAAACAGGAGACATACACATTATAACGTTGGGTTGGGACATGTCTTCCCTTAGGCACTGGTCCAAGTATCGCACTCTTATGTATTCACAGGTCTCACCACATCCCCTTTTCCGCCATCTTGAAAACCCCGGATATAAAGACACAATTTTCCGGTCCCCGGTAATGTCATTTTTCAGGGGTGCACTGTATGACAACACAGCAAGACATGATTCGGCGACTGCATTGATAACAATTACTTACTTGACATTGCTATTGTTAGGAAGCAATGAGTATTGCTGGTTTTGACAGACTTTAACATAGTTATTGAAGCAAAAGACCTTTTTCCATATCATGTTCTGTCAGACAAGTAAAGAACCTACCGACAGTGAATGTCATTCCTGCAAGCATCTTGTCATTCCCAGGATTGTCTACAGCTGACAAAGACAAAAAAAATGGATTTAAATTAAATGTGGTATTCTGATTGATATGTTTTACAAAAATATGTCAGTTATGCCAGTGTGTTTTGTTTTGTTTTCATAATTCTTGTGATGCTAAAGGCCAAGAGATAAGGCAGCTTGTCAAGCAAAGTTAAGCATGGTCAGTAAGACAATGGATGACCATAGTTGCAAAACTCTGGCTCTGTTATTGTCTCTGGGGGTAAAGCACACTATATTACAACACATCACTTGCATTAACCCTTAAAGTGCTGAGCATTTTCACCTTATGTAATTCCCAGGGCTGAAGGATTTTGGAGATTTCATTAAAAACGTGTTTACATTTCGACTTAAGACAAATGCTTCACTGAGAATGCAGTATTGTTTTTTTCGACTTGAGTCGAATTCCGCAATTTAAGGGTTAAGTGTGAATGAGTTCTTTGCTATAAGCTGTGATGATTGTGAAAGTGTTTTTACAAAGAGAAGCAATGAAACATGCTTCCGTATGTATACTTCTTTATTGTTTTGAAGATAGAAGTGTAGTGTTAATCAGAGGTATACCTGATGACAAAAGATACATACTATTATAAAAATCTAGACCTGCAGAATAATTAAGTTTTGTGAAATGCTTCGAGTTAGAGCATAATAAAAACATATCAGCATCATAATTCTTTTAAGATGACGATCATGGCATGTAAACCTATTAAAATACAATAGTGCATCAAATTTCATTCAGTGAGCAAAGTACTTACTTACGAACATATATATTTTGGTTCCGGTCGTCATTTATTTTTCTGACTACTATATTGACCCAGCTGTATCTGGGTAGCTGGGTTTGTTGAATCAGGTAGAAAGTAGTTTTTGACAAAGTAGCGCTCTATCTAAGGAAAAGGTTACTGTCTATTTAATGCTCCATATGATGGGATAAACTCCAACTCGATGGTATTGATTATTTATATTCATTTTTATCATCAGGATCATCACAGTAGCCCAAAATTGATAACACTATTCTTCCCCCCCCCCCCCCCCCCCCCCCCTCTCTCTCTCTCTCTCTCCCTCCTTCTCTCCCTCTCACTCTCTGTCTCTCTGAATATGATCTTGGTGATTTATATTTATAGGATAATTTGAAAAAAAAAAGGGTAAGAAAAGAAAATGCAGAGGAAAGAGAAAACTTACGGACATGGATTATATCTGGAGGGCCGTGGAAATATGTTCCAATGCCATGACCACAAAAGTTAGGGATGACTTGAAATCCACATTCGCTGGCACAAGAACTGATTTTTTTTTTGCAAAAGAACATTAAGATTATAATATACCAAATAAAAAAGCTCTTATTGTAAACTTTCTTATGGTACAATACAACATCTATTTCTGATAGTGGACAATTCACATAAATGAAAAAAACCATCAGAGGGGTCCCGATAGGTCATGTGGTAGAGCAGTCACTTCACACCCAGAGGGACTGCGATCCATTCCGGGTGAAGTCAAGACTTTATTTGACCTTCTTGTCCACCCAGCAGTGATTGGGTAGCTGGGTCTGTTAGATCTGGTGGAAAGTACTTTCTGAAAGACTAATACCCTAACCAAAGAGTAGCAATCAGTTTCTATTGTCCATGGATATACTCTGACTCTATGGGCCTGATGGCTCTGAAGGGCTACTACTTATATAGAACAAGTAAAACATGTACAAATTCTATTTCAATGGTGTCAATTTTGACAGGATTTTTAAAATGTGGCCCTTTATTTTGTCATTGACATTTCCTTAACATTTAAGGAATTACAAGCACAAAATAATCATGTTTTTTTTAATAGAAAAAAAAATTATGATAAATATTATTCCAAAGCACATTATATGTCAAGAAACGTTTTGGGATCAGATCCTTCGTCAGCCAGTAATGAAAATAATAATAATATAACAGATATTACAACACATAAAGGTTTGAAAGGTGGGATTGACATTAAGTCTGGAAAGAATGATTTAGTGGTATATTTGCATCTTTTAACGATAATAAATATAAATAAAATTCCCTTAGATTAGGCAGAAAAATTCCTCTAGGTCAATATCAAGAAAAAAACAAGATAACTCATGTATCAAGGAAAAAACAAGATGGGGCTCAAATCTTAAATCCCAAGAGGGAAGTTCAATGCCTTATCGACGCGACCTTCTTGCTTTATTGATAAAATGGAGAGCATAAATAAAAGCGTTGTTTCTATTTTGTATAGAAAAATATCTGCCTTCAAAATATTAAATCAAAAAAGGAAAAGACACAATTCTTACTAAACAGCTTCTCCTATATCAGAGAATTTTGCCCCATGGTGGCAGACCTCAATTCCTGCATCACGGCACAATCGGGCAGCTTCAACAAGACTTGAATTCAATTCATCTACATTTCCAATTTTAAATGTTCGGGAAGTGTCACCATGATAACCTTTATAAAAAACCTGCAATGATTTGTGATAATCAGGACTATGACATGGATGTGTACTCAATTCTGCTGTACAATGACAAAATGCATTTTTACATTTTGACAACAATAAAAATTACTTGAATATCAGTCGATTAAAATGATCCACAACTTGTCAAAAATTCTGAAAACATGAGATTCAAAGTCATAGATTTAAAAATGTTTGACAAGCTGGGTCTCATTTTAATCACTTTGCATGTGCAGCAAGTGTTCTGATCAACATACATATTTTCAATAAAGTTACACTTATGGGAGTATTGCTTTTATTTTAGACTTCATCCCATATAATGCCGTACCCGAAAGATGAACGTCTTAGTTGGGATCAAGTTCTACCATATGTGGTAATAATAATAATAATAATAATAATAATAATAATAATAATAATAATAATAATAATAATAATAATAATAATAATAATAATAATAAAATCAACCAACCTAATAACTTTTAATATTTCATATGAGAATAGACTGACCGTAATGTCCACATTGATAATGTCTCCATCTTTTAAAACAAGGGACCCTGGGATTCCATGACATGCTACATGATTGACAGATGTGCACACTGATTTAGGGAAGCCTCTGTAATGTAATGGGGAAGGATATGCACCATTTTCAATACACAACCGATGCACAAGGACATCGATATCATCTGTTGTCATACCAATCTGAACAATTTATGAAACAAGAAAAAAACATTGATTCACCTTATTTTAAAAATGTATCAACAATAATGGCATGGTAGCTAATGGGAAATGTACCTACTTTATAAAAAGGAAATTTTGTTCAAATGGCCCTCCTAGAATATAAATGAAGAACTGTTATGTACAATGTAGGCCTACCTTACAATGTTTCATCTAATCCCCCAAATTAGTCTCATGAAACAGATTTCTATTTCTTACATTGCAAGATGTCTGTTAGGAGTGACTTATGTGGGTATTCGAATATGAATGTGCATATTTTATGCCAATCTCACAAGAAGTAAAGGGACTAGTATTGATCCCGGGTTGAGAAAAAAAATTCTGACCATGTCCACCCAGTGGTGATTGGGCCACTGGATCTGTTAGATCTGACAGGGCTTACTTTGCTATAAATATATCCAGAAGGAATCAAGAAATTACTGCTGTTCCTCTGGCTCCACGGGCTTTATGAGTGTGATGGACTTTTCTTTTTTATCAAAACCATCTAATACTAATAATCACAATGGTTAACTATTAACCCTCAATCGATTTGATATTTATTAACTCTCACCTGACATTATATCCCGTCATCTAGAAACAGTAAAAGCTTCAAAGAAGCCCAAGTCACATCAATTCTACTGTTCACTTATTTTTTAAAAGTACAACAGTTGTAAAAAAGACAAATAAATACTCATTTTTGCTTTGGAAGAAATTTAGTTAGGCTAACTCTACATTTTGTACTTCATTTTTTTTAATGTTTAGGGGATTGGGGATGGAGGGAAGAGAATATGGAGAGAGAGAGAGAGAGAGAGAGAGAGAGAGAGAGAGAGAGAGAGAGAGAGAGAGAGAGAGAGAGAGAGAGAGAGAGAGAGAGAGAGAAAGAAAGAGAGAGTGTGTGTGTGTGTGTCTGTGTGTGTGTGCGTGTGTGTTTTGTTTGTTTATAAAGGTTTTACGGCGCTTGCAGCACATTTAGGTTATATCAGCTCCAGTAAAAGGGAAGAAAACGGGATAGTAAAAAGTTCTAGAGCTACAATTGGAGAGAGATAAAGAGAGAGAGAGAGAGAGAGAGAGAGAGAGAGAGAGAGAGAGAGAGAGAGAGAGAGAGAGAGAGAGAGAGAGAGAGAGAGAGAGAGAGAGAGAGAGAGAGAGAGAGAGAAAATAGTGTGTGTTTACTTGGGTTGGGAAATGTCATAATCAGAACAATGCAACAGTGATGTAAAACCTACTCGAATATTGTCTCCAACATTATCCAATATTTCTGTTGCCAATTTGCAAGCTGGTCTCATGTTGTCAATTTCAGCTTTAGATTTTATTTCTGGCTGTGAGGGTGCCGCATACATCTTGCTGCTAATGTATGCAGGCAGGGGTATACAATCAGGTACATGCCGTGATGAAAAGTTTCTGACTCCTTTAAGACTCCAGAAAAAATGGTTCTTGATGCTAGTGTGTGAGAGCTGCTGATGTCCATAGAATGAATGATACGGAGAAAATTCTGCACAAAAGGGAGATAATTTATTTTTTTAAATTCAGCATAATTTATATTAACATATCAAAATTCAAATATATTTGAATACATATAAAACAGATTAAACTGAAAATGGCAGAATCAAAAAGATCTAGAACTAGAAGGTGTTAACATAGAATGATTATGTTTCATGTATGAGAACAAATAAATTGGGTCAGTGTGGTTAACATCAGCAGAGATTTCAGTAGTTTCAAAAAACTGTGTTTCCTGATTAACTCAACTCTTTATTTCAAAATGTTAAATGTTTATAACCAGAGTCCCACTGGGTGAGTGTGTTTATAAAGGGGTAAATTTACACATAGTAAACATTCTGTTGATATTTTTTTTTGAAAGGGTCCCATGCCACTTGCAACATTTTTAGATCATTTCAGAACCATTATAAAAATTCTGTTTCACGTCAGTACTTTCACTTATATATGATTTTGTGTTTACAATCCGAGAAGTTATAAACATAGACGACTATACAAGATTTTGAGACGGTGGGTCAGAGTAAAAAACGACAAACAAACTGGCAGGTATGGGGGGGGGGGGGGGGGGGGGGGACTGCGTATTTGTGTCAGTGTGTGGGTGGGTGAAAAGTCTCTAGAAATACTAAAAATCATTAGACTTGGTAATGTTATCCTGGCACTGTTCGGAAGTTGATGTTCCTGATGGGAGGGCTGCCATCTTATTTATTTACCTCGGAGCTGGTCATTCCAGTGGCATTTACTTCTGGGCATTGATTGAGGAGCAAGGTCTCTGCCACCATCTTGCTTTGTTTACACAGAGACTGAGTTGCCTGGCTGTTCTTGATAAATAGTAGTAAATAGCACTACCTTGGCAAAATGAAGGGACGAGAGATGCAAGGAGAGAGAGAGAGAAAGAGATAGTATTTTGAAAATAAATAAAATAAACGAAACTAAGTTCAAACTCTCTCTCTCCCTCTCTCTCTCTCACTCTCTCTCTCTCTCTCTCTCTCTCTCTCTCTCTCTCTCTCTCTCTCTCTCTCTTCTTCTTCTTCTTCTTCTTCTTCTTCTTCTTCTTCTTCTTCTGGCACGTTTATAATTTTGATACATTTTGGTTGCTAGAAATATTTCTTTTGTCTTGGAACAATTTAAATTTAAACCATCTGGCCGTTTTCTGTGTAAACAAAGCAAGATGGTGGCAGGGACCTCGCTGCTTAACCAATGCCAAATTCTGTTTGAGCAGGCACCGGTCACTGAAATGACCCGTGTTCATTAAAAAAAAAAAAAACAATACCAAAACTACCCCCTTCCCTCCAACTCCAACTCCAACCTAGCCCAAAGAAAATTGAAGAAACTGATTATTATTAGGCAGTTTAGTGAGCAGCAGCAGTGGCAGTCAAATTTTGACCCAACTCGTCCATAGGAAAGTTGTGACTGGAAATTGCCGTTCGCGTTTTAGGGGGTTCAATTAAAGATGCATAACTTCGTTATAAAGAGGAATATCGCAGATATTTTGGTATCATTATTTTCGTCTTTCAATTTCCTTTTAAATGGTGCCAATTAAGGAAAAATCCATTAATAATTCCAGAAGTTATAGGAAGTTAAAATTTGGCAATTTTCAAATGCATTTATTTTTTTATTTACCGCGTGTGTTTTTAAAATTTAAACGCTTGTTTTTAGAATAACATCTAAACTTTATTCATGCCAAATTTCAGGGCTCTACATCGATGCGCAGACACCTTTTAACTCTGCGCCGAAATGCCTTGTTTACATTATCTTCTCATCATGGCTGCCGGACGATATCGATATTCATATCGATATTTTAAATTTAGTTATGTATTATGTTAAATTTAGTCCATAATATTTTCAGTACTATTATTTACTATGTTTTTATTTTGAATACATACTTTCCAACTTTATTTATAGGCATTTTATAATTTTTGTTTTAAAAGTTATTATATTTCTTCTCTTTGTGAAATCCGATATTAATGATATCGATATTTTAAAAATACCAATTGCTTTAATTTTATTTTATTTTACTTTGCCATCAAGTCATCAAGTTTCTTTCCCATATGTTTAGATATGTTTATCAATTGTATCCATATTCTAAAGGCCTTAGCCTTAATAATTATTATGGTAAGAAGTTCTATTAGTTTTGACACCCCATACATTGAGAGAGAAGGGGGGGGGGGGGGGGGGGGGGGGGGGGGGGGGGAGGGGGATAAAATTATATTAATTGTCAGTTCAAATCATGTAATAGCAATAAACCCAAAGTGTTTAGCAGAATTTTTTAAAGTATTAAAAGCCAGAACTTTCCTTCTAATTATAATAGGGAATCTGTTTCAATTTATTTGAACTTTTTCAATCTACCATTTTATTTATATGCAATTAAATTGCCATAGGTAAAAATAAACTCATTATGTCATTACACATGTTTATATCTTTTCATTTAAATAGTCTCAAACCCTTTTTTATTCTCTCTATGTATTAATTAAAAGAGGGTAATTATTTGCAATTGTTTCCGTGAGATATTGGGAATAAATCCAAAAGTGATAGAGCAAATTGTTTCTTACGTCTAGCCGAGTTTTTGATTATGAAACATTTGCGACATATTATGTAATAATGTGTTAATTTGAAATGTTTATCTTCCTCTTTATTAATGTAAATGCATTGTTCTCGATAAGACGAACATTTTGGTATACAATATATGATAAGAACTCCATATTGACTGTTTTAACCATTTTTTATTAACATCACGCGATTTCGGTCACAACTTTGCAATGCAGAAAAGTGAGTGGAGCAGGCACTTATGTTGGTAACAACAAGATATGAAGTGAGTAGAAAAGTGCCAGAAGACAATAGAGAATAAAAATTTTTTTTTTTTCGCGGCGGTGGTGGGGTTTGAACCTGCGACCTTATTGGTACGACAACTCCGCCTGGCAGGTGAGAGCGTGGCTCTACCGTGTGAGCTATCCACGAACACAAAAATATTCGTTTCAAACCCAAGTCATTTCTAGATCCCTCTCTCACCCACTTCTGGGACCGCCGATTCGTTCGCCCACCACCATCGCGAAGTATTTTGACCAGCAGTTAAGCTTAATAGCCAATATTCTCAACACAAACATATAACATAGAAACGATTGAGACATTGAGTATGCTCCGGTGTATGGGGTGAATTTTTAATTCAGAAAAGAAACTTTGCAATGGTAATTTTGGGGTAAAAATCGGTCTGAAATTTCAGACTTTGAACTGCCGTAACTACATTTCTAATCAAGATAGAAACAAAATTCAAACTGTTTTGTAATCTGTGTTGCCAGCTCTTTCATATGACATTGGTTTCAAGTGTGTGAGGTACATTTAGAATTTCTATTAAACTCCCTATTATTATTATCTGATTACTGATTATTACGTGAATTGAAAAAAAAAAAAAAAAAAGGAAACATGCCTATGACTTTACAAGAAACATAAATTAAACAATTAACATAAAAAGATGGCCACCCACTCGTCAGGGACATCAAACCCCGAATAGTGCCGTCATCTTGACGGCTGCACTAACTTCTCATACAGTGAGTCAACAAAACCTTGAGTTTGTTGAGCCCGTGCATTTGTAACTCTGTCTGTTTCAATTTCTACGTCCTCAGTTCGTTTCCTTGTCTCCGGTTCCTTCTTAAAAATTCAGTTATCAAGAGACTATTTCCTTCATACTTCTTTTAACTTCTTCTTGAAAATATTTCAGAGAAATATTCCTATTCTTAGTGTTTTGAATCAAATATGAAACAAACGTCCTCATAAAACCTAAATCATTAATAGTTTCTCTTTAAATATTGCAGTATTGAGCAGTGCAGTTACCAGAAAGTGTGCATAGCCTTGTGTAATAAGCTATTAAATTGTTAAATAATTTTTGGGGGGTCGGGGGGTCTTCAATAAGCAAAATTTAAAACTTGCGACTAGTCGCACAAAGTAATAGCTAGTCGTAAGCATTTTAAATATATATTTTGGTGAAGGAATATTTTTGTGATTATTTGGCAAAAATATTATATTAAAAGCATTATTGGGTCATACAAGTTAATCTCTAATTCACCAATCTGGCTCTTCATTTATTTCGTATGTGGAGCAATGAAAACAATCCACGTTTTACAATTTTCCAAAAACCTAACATTTGTTTACATCATGGCGACTACATTTAACCGGTAAACTTTTTGGAAACTTTTTTTTGTTTAACCATAACGTTTAATCCCGTTAGCATGTCCATGTATTAGTCAAATTTGTAAATATCCAATTTTCTTAACATCTCATCAATCATTTTGACTTTTTGAAGCAACTGAATTTTGTTAGCCGGTAGACTCAATTGACTCAGGTCTCATTGAGTCCGTTGAAGTTGACGTTGATGATGTTGAGCCGTTGCCTTTTGCTGATTCAGCCGCAGACCGGCCATGAAAATGAAAGAAGATAAGAGAAAATGGAAAGTGGGATTGAATATACTCTCAAAGAGAGAAATAGAAGTGATATGATAAGATTGAGTCTTTCCCACAAGTTCAAAGCATTGAAGGGCAAAAGTCCCATTGACATTGGAAATTGGATTTTTTTTTAAAAAGAACCCCGCCTCATTCTCATAGCCATAAGGTAAAAAATGATTTTAGATAGATAAAATTAAATAACAAAGCGAAGCCAGTGCTAGGAACTTGCGGAAAGACAGCCAAATAATATGCTGTAAAAACTATATAAAAGGAATAGTGATTGACCCTTTCACTCAAGATGGATGATGTTGATTAAAATTAGCTAGACGTCTAGGTGGCGTTTTTATGCACCTCCATTGGAGTTTGTTAGTTATTGTTACTCCTAAATATTTCGACTTGCTCACTTCTTCTAGTGCAGTGATATGTATTGAGTATGTTGAGTGTATGATTTCTATGTTGTTTGTGAATTTTAGAACCTGGTACTTTTGTAATTTCTTTGCCATTGTTTTTAGACCACCTCTCATTTAAGTTTAAGTATATTGATCAGACCATAAATGAAGAATAATAACTCCTTTGTTTAGATTTCAATTCGATTTATTGAACAAAACAAATGATGAAACATTCTTCCGAGAAAACATAAGCGATAAACATATTATTCAACAACCAAACAGAAGCTAAATGAATTTAGTATAGTAATAATAATGGTAAGGTTACACATTGTTTTGTGTGTTGATTTGTTTCATTTGGAAGATGTGAGTATTTTGCTGAAATGCTTGGAACAATGACACACTGGTTGTTCATGAACTGAAAGTGGAGTTTTTTTTTTTAATATTGCATATTTGTTTTTCTACCATTTTTAAGCATATTAGTGGCTCAGAACATATAGACCTGAAATGAAAATGAATCTACTTAGTCAACAGCCTAAGCCACATTGAAATTACCAGTGTCAGCTGTTGCATTATTATTATTACTTTTATTTTTATTATTATTATTATTATTATTATTATTATTATTATTATTATTATTATTATTATTATTATTATTATTATTATTATTATATTATTGTTATTTATTATTAATATTATTATAAGTATTAGATGTTAAATTTGCCATTTACATAAGTTTTTTGTCAGTAAAATATATATAAAAAGCTTTTAAAGCATATTTTTCTCTCTCGTATAGATTTGGGGCTTTACCCCATGCCCCAAAACCGTTCATGTCTCGCTCCAAATCCATACCGTTAATCCAAGTATCCAAATGATCAAATTAATTTCAAATGTCAGCAATAATACAGTGCATATCCACTAAATGTGTTTCTAAAAGCAATAAGGGGTTCAAAACCAATTCTTTTTTTTTTTTTCTTTTTTTTCAATATGTGTCAATAACCATTACTATCATGCCTTTTACGTTATATTAATGTCTGTCGTTTGATAAAGGAGAAACCCGAAACTTCCACACCATTCATCTTTTTACATAAACTGAAGCTGAAATTCTACCACATCATTGTCATATAACCTTTAATTTGAAAATATATATAAATTTAATGCTGTACCGGTTTGGGGCAAGGGGGTTTGATAATCTATTTTCGTTTTTTTTAGCTAGTTTAACCAATAATACTTCACATGTATTTACACCAAACAAATGAAAGGACATAAAATAATTGAATTTATCAAATAGTGAAGTGTTTAGATTAATCAATCTGCAGTTAGAGCTGTTAGAATTTGAGGCATAGAAAAAGCGTACATATTTCCGGGGACCTACCCTATTCAAGTGTCAATTGTGGTTAAAGTGTGGTTGTATGTGCATGTGTATGCAGCCTATGTGAATGTGGGATGTGTACGTGTATTTGTCCACTATACTATAATGATATTTCATATTGGTATCAATGGGAACCAAAATGAATATTCATTTCTTTGGACAATAAAGTTCTATTATGTTGTTATTATTATTATTATTATTATTATTATTATTATTATTATTATTATTATTATTATTATTATTATTATTATTATTATTATTATTATTATTATTGTTATTGTTATTATTATTATTATTATTATTATTATTATTATTATTATTATTATTATTATTATTGTTATTATTATTATTATTATTATTATTATTATTGTTTTCTTTTTTTTTTTTTTTTTAATTATTTTGATTATTATTATTATATATTATTATTATTTTTTTTTTTTTTAAAATAGCAAAACTCAGTCAGGAAATAAAATTTACCAAAACCTTTTTTGTTTCCCTCATTTGATAAGAACGTTTGTGTATGTGTCTTTCCTGAGTCTTTGCAAAATAATCTTGTCTCACGCATTCAATCCCACTGTTTTAGGATATACTATTTCATTTCTTTTTCATAAATGTTTGTGATCAATCATTTTTAAAGGGTATCATGTCGGGATTAATAAAATGCCAGAAAATATAATTTTAAAGTTGAATGATAGAAATTTTAAATTGCAGTCTATTGCAGTTTGAAAGAAAAAAAAAATTATTCTCCCTAATAAACAGCATAACATTTACTGATTGCCTGACATAATACCATTTTGATGCTGTGAGTCACATTTGAAGACTGTGGATATGACTTTTTATCATCTTTAATGATATGTTGGATTTGCCTTTGTTCCAGATTTTTGATAATGGATTACATGATGATTACACTTGCTTTGATTTTTAGTCTCGTCATTTACACTGATGCCAGACAAGACAAAACTTTTTGCAATGGTTTGTGTCAGTTCCATTTTTACATTTAGTTTATTTGTTTTTTCAGTTCACCAGAGATGTTGAAGTTTTTCAGAATTTATTTTAGGGATAAACGACTAAAAGTATTGAAAAGTTACAAAAATTGTAATAATAGTTGATAATAATGAAGAGGTGAAAGCACAAGATGCACACCTCCTGGCAATTGTCAAGTAGTAGGCATCCTTCCGTCTCAAGAGATGATGGTTTGCGCCCTGTATGGCTTTAGTCTCATCAGTCTTGTTGAGAGCAACGACGGGTGTGACTCAGCAGACCAATCCTTGCATGGCATTCTCTACCGCAGTTGTTGAACACATAATTTGACTGTGTATTTGTTATTTGGATCTGCTGTCTCTCTTTCCTCCTTGCTCTCCTTTCCTCAAACTTCTTCTTTCTCCTCTCCTCACCCCTCTTCACTCCCTCCATCACCGCATATCTCTAGCTGCTGTGGTCGTCAGCAAGCGACTCCCAGGTGTTCGCTCTTTCTAGCACTGCATTGGTAGTGAGTCTGTCCTGCCACCTGATGCCGAGAATTCGTCATAGACAGCGAATGTGGAAGTTTTTCAGGCGGTTTTCCTGTCTGGCATATATTGTCCAGGATTCACTGCGATACAGTAGGCTACTGAGTACACATGTCTGGTATACTCTGAGTTTGGTGTTCAAAGTGAGTTGGTTGTTGGTCCACACTCTCTTGCTCAGTTGTGCCATGACAGCGGCAGCTTTGGCGATGCGCTTGTCTAATTCTGCATCAAGTGAGAGGTTGCTGGTGATGGTTGTGCCCAGGTATATGAAGTGATCAGTGACTTCTAGCTCCTCGTTGTCAATGTAAATTGCTGGTATAGAGGGGACATCCTGACACATTACATTTGTTTTCTGATGCTGATCGTCAGCCCGAATTCCCTGCATGCGTGTCCATCAGCCGCTGAAGGTCTTCCTCAGTATGCGCGCATAGAGCTGCATCATCTGCATATAGCATTTCCCTTATGAGGACTGTGCGGACCTTGGTCTTTGCTCTCAGCCGTGCCAGATTGAACAGCTTCCCATCACTTCTGGTGTGTAAGCGGACTCCTTCTGGGGACTGTTTGAATGCAAACTTCAGCAGTAAGGAGAAAAATATACCAAACAAAGTCGGTGCGAGGACACAGCCTTGTTTCACACCGCTGCGTATGGGGAAGGGTTCAGAGGCTCCACCGTCGTAGCTGATGGTACCCTTCATGTCGTCGTGGAAGGCGGCAATGATGCTAAGCTGCTGAGGAAGACAGCCAATCTTCTTTAGCAGCTGGAAAAGGCCCTTCCTGCTAACAAATGCCTTTGTCAGGTCAATAAATGCAATGTAGAGGGGCATCTGTTGTTCTCTGCATTTCTCCTGAAGCTGTGTCCATAACAGCACCTTCCCATGGTGTTCCCTGTTTCTACTGAGTTTGTTATGGGCGCGACCGAGTCCCCGGCCGTATAACCGGGCTAGGGAGTAGGTGGGACCCCTTCCTCTTAAGGTGCAGGAGACAGAACCCACCAGTGAGTGGTACACACTCTGCTCCTCACCCACCCACCTCACACTCATTCTGTAATGTGGTGTCTTCTGTATGTCCTTACTTTTTTTAATCTACCCCTATAACTCCTGCTTTTCCCAGCCATTGATGTATGGCTCCACTGCCTTGTGGATACCTTCGGGAGGAGGAAAGGCTAAGGAGTAAACCTAACAGAAATCTGCATCCAAACTGATGCCAAACGTATCGCTGTGCAATCCTTTGGACCACACCAGGAAGAGAGGGAGGTTCTGGTTACTGGGCAGCCCAGGATCTCCACATTACTTTGCCCAGGCCGCGCTCTGGAGAGGACACTCTAGTCTCACCTTCACCGGTGAAGAATAACAACACGGAAGACAGCAGTCTACGAGTGATAAGTCCTTGCTCGATTGGCATAGAGTTGGACGCTACGGGTTGTCTTCGACGGTGGGAGGGATCATCGTAATCCTACTTGTCAGCTATCGCCCGTCCCAAGCTGGGCAGCCCCCAGCCAGAAAGGTGTTGACCCGCCACGATCTGCCTGCTTCAGAGGGTGCCTGGAGCTTAGAGCTTGCAAGCTTGACAAGTGGATCGTTAAACTGTGTACCAGGCAAGCAAATGAAAAAGAAAACGAAGTCCCCAGCTCTTCGATTAGCAAGCTGGAATGTAAGAACTATGCGCTCAGGACTGACAGATGACCTTCAGGCCATGGACGATGCTCGAAAAACAGCAGTAATTGATCGTGAACTTAACAGACTGAACATCGACATAGCAACCTTGCAGGAAACGTGACTCCCAGAGAGGGGATCCCTGAAGGAGAAACCCTTTACATTCTACTGGCAAGGAAAAGGCACAGAAGACATGAGGGAGCACGGTGTTGGATTTGCAGTACGCCATACATTGCTTCCTATGATCGAACCGCCAACAGACGGCACAGAGAGAATTTTAAAGCTGCGCCTGTCATCCCTGCAGGGCTCGGTGAACCTTTTTTGCGTCTACGCCCGAACACTGCAAGCTTCGGTTGAAGTAAAGGACCAATTCTATGAGTCATTAGACGCCATTGTCAACAATATCCCAGCAGTGGTGCACCTCTACCTTCTTGGCGACTTCAACGCGCGAGTTGGTGCCGACAAAGAATCATGGCCAACCGTTTTGGGACACCACGGCATAGGAAAGATGAATGAGAATGGTCAGAGGCTTCTTGAAGTCTGCTGCTCTCGCAAACTATGCGTGACGAACACCTACTTTCAGAACAAGGCATGTCACAAGGTGTCATGGAGACACCCAAGGTCAAAACACTGGCATCAGCTGGACATGATCATCACTAAGCGCAATTCTCTAAACAATGTTTGCAAGACCAGGTCCTATCAAAGCGCTGATTGCGACACCAATCACTCCTTGGTTGCCACAAGGGTGAAACTGACACCAAAGAAACTTCATCACTCAAAGAGAGAGGGCCAGCCCAGGATCAACATCAGCAAGACAGCTTACCGGGAAAAGAATATAGAGTTCAACGAGCAACTTGAGAAGATTCTCAACACAGCTCATAGAAAAGCAGAAAGAAACACACTGGACAGCTGGAACTCTCTTAGAAATGCCATTTACAGCACTGCAGTACTGAGATACGGCAAAAAGGAGCGCAAGAACAATGATTGGTTTGAAGGCAGTATTACTGAGATGGAGCCAGTCATGGATGCCAAGCGCAGCGCACTTGTCAGCTATAAACATGAACCAAGTCCGAGGAACCTGCAGGCGTTGCGAGCTGCATGCAGCAAAGCACAGCAAACAGCACGACGTTGCGCCAACGACTACTGGCTTCAGTTGTCGGACAGCATCCAGCAAGCGTCTGACAGTGGCAACATAAGGGCCATGTATGAGGGCATCAAACAGGCGACAGGCAAATCTACAAGGAAAACTGCATCTATTAAATCAAAGACAGAGGAAGCCATCACAGACAAGGACAAGCAGATGGGAAAATGGGTAGAGCACTACTTGGAACTCTACGCCAGAGAAAACTCTGTCACCCAAAAAGTGTTAGACGCAATTGAAGAACTGCCAGTACTGGAAGAACTAGATGCAGAACCAATTATGGAGGAGCTCAGCAAAGCAATCGATGCTCTGGACTGTGGCAGAGCACCCGGTGATGACAGCATTCCACCCGAAATCATCAAATGTGGAAAGCCAGCCCTCTTGGAACCACTACATAAACTCCTGTGTCTTTGTTGGAGAGAAGGCAAGGTACCCCAGGATATGCGCGATGCCAAGATTATCACCCTCTACAAAAACAAGGGAGACCGTAGTGACTGTAATAACTATAGGGGAATCTCTCTACTGAGCATTGTGGGTAAAGTCTTTGCGCGCGTGTCCTCGCCGAACATATCTACCCAGAGTTGCAGTGTGGCTTCAGAGCCAAGAGGTCGACAGTGGACATGATCTTCTCAGTACGCCAATTGTCAAGTACAACTTAGGAATTTAGTCCTGTAGGGATGTTCATACTTGTGTTGAGGACTGAAAATATGTACAGCATAGTTTTAAATGGCACATTGTTTGATCTTTTGGAAGATCAACAGTATATCATATACAATTGAAACGTGAACATGGATGACGAAATAAGAGTGAACTTCATCATGTCTGATTTATGTTAGATCACATATTATGTGAAATCGGTAGGAGTAGTGGTCTTAGTAGTAGGCCTTGTAGTACACTTTTAGTACCTGTCATCTGCATTTTTTGCCAAATTGGGACCTAAAAGTTGCCCAAAAAAAACCCAAAATTTGCCAAGAAATTTGCCAAAAAGACCAAAATTTGCCAAAAAATTTGCCGAGGAGAATTAAGCGTTTCAGTAAAAATTAACACGCGATACAGAAAAAAATATATATAAAAGACTATTTATTACATTTAAGGAGGCTACATTTAATGATTTACACAATAGCGTTGTTACAAAGATTTTAAAGGATCATTATCCGTAGAGAGTAGCTTCCCTTGGTTTGGGTCCAGGCAAAGCTGCAACATTTCTCAAGTTTCGCACTTTTTTTTCGTTATTTTGTTTTCGCTTCTTTTTTTTTCCCAAAATTTGCCACGTGATTTGCCAATTTTCCCAAAATTTGCCACGATTTGCCAATTTTGGGAAATTTGCGGATCGCCCTGATATTTGCGGCCGCAAAAAATGCAGATGACAGTAGTACGAGTGGTACTTACAGTAATAGCATAGAAGCAGCAGCTACAGTAATATTTCCTAGTAATTATAGGAAAAGTAGTAGTTACCTCCTCCGTGTTTTAAGTGAAAGAGCTATACAGGTTCAGACCCCACTATACCTCTGTTTTGTCGACTACAAAAAAGCTTTTGATAGAGTACGCCACGAAGAAATACTAAAACAACTGCACTCCATTGGCGCTGATGAGAAAGACCTCAGACTCATGCAAACATTATACTACACCCAGCAGGCATCTATCAAAATCGGAAACTCTACAGGAAATTCCATTCCTATTAAGAAAGGAGTCCGTCAAGGGTGTGTTGCCTCACCAGATCTGTTTAATCTATACCAAGAAACAATCATGAGGGGCATAAATAATATGGAGGGAATAAAAGTAGGAGGTCACAACATAAATAATATAAGATACGCAGACGATACGGTACTCATTGCAACATCAGAAATCCAACTTCAAAAGATTGTTGACAAAGTGGTAGTAGATAGTGAAGCCAAGGGAATGGAAGTGAATATCACCAAAACGGAATGCATGGTAATACAGAAAAACCCCGAAAACAACAACACCTGCAATATAACGATTCACAGCGAGCAACTTACCAACGTAGAAAGTTTTAAATACCTAGGTTCAATAGTGACAACAGATGGAAGATGTAACCGAGACATACGAGCAAGAATAACTCAAGCCAAACAGGCCTTCATGGACCTGGGAAACATTTTGAAAAACAAACAGATGTCGTTCGGGATTAGATTCCGAGTCTTGAAGTGCTACGTGTGGCCAATCTTGTTATACGGATGCGAAAGCTGGACTACAAATGCAGAAACACAAAAGAACATTGAAGCTTTTGAAATGTGGTGCTTGAGAAGGATGCAGAGAATATCGTATACTGCACACAAAACGAACGAAGAAGTGCTAAAACAAACATACCAACAAAGGAAACTAATGCCCTTAATAGTGGATCGACAACTATCCTTTTTCGGACACATAGTAAGGAAAGATAAGAATGAATACCTGGCAAGTTGTGGAAAAATACCTGGTAAACGCGCCCGGGGGAGACAAAGAAAAACACTCATAGACCAACTGAAGGGCTTCACCAACCTAACAATCCAAGAGCTGTTTGAAAAAGCAAGAGACAGGGAGGAATGGAGAGAGATAATTCATGCAGTATCCGAAGCCTGGACCAGGCATGGAACCTAGAAGAAGAAGAAGTAGTTATTGTTGCTGCTGTTGTTGTTGTAGTGGTAGTAGCAGTTCACATAAGCAGGAGTAGTATTAGTATTTATTATAGCAGCAGCAATTGAAGTTTAATGCTTTATCAATACTTGAATTTAAAAGATAACGAAAGAAAATCCCTGTCATATGTGATTGGGCTCTGTTATGATTACTGATATGTTTTACTGAATATATAGAGGAAGAGAAAACAGTTCTTTTATGTCTAGTCCCATCATATTGCGATTCCCTCTGCAATCATTGTCAGTCTCTTTTAAGTTTTGCATTCTCTTTGAAATAATAAACTCTCATTTTGTCATTATTCATCCTTTTTTTTTCTCTTAACAGTTTGCAGAGCTGTCGTTGAAGAGGCCAACTGGAAAATAAGCCAATCAGACCAATCCAGGACAATTCAGGTTGGAAGTTTTAGAGTCGACCCACAAGGGAACCAAGATATCAAGGAGGTACCTAAATGGATTTGAATATATTGGCATGGCGGTTTTTTGCAACGTTGCCACAAAAAAACTCAAAAAATCCCTGATTTGCATTGCGGCCACAAAATCTGCAGCTTTTTGCAAATTTTCTAAATTTTATAAGTGTGTGGGAACAACTTCTGTCAGCTGTGTGCAGTTTCCTGTTTGTTTATTTGATTTTTGGAAGGGATTCAGTAACATCATTACAGAAAAGAGCTCCATAATCACCATAGGCTGTTTCCAACTGCTCTACTCTAATGGATTGCATGTTTTCTGATTATCCAATAAAGAGATTGGGCCCTTGTGATATTTCAATAAAATAAATTGAAGTTAAGTACTGATTGATCCAGGGACTATGGTGAGCACCAGTGGGGATTGAACCTGGGACCATTTGAGATGGACATACGTGGAGATAAAACCCAGGATAATGGGTGGTCAATATTAGAGGAGAGGAAACCTTGTGACCCTGGGTTGTAGATAGTAGTGGGGAATGAACTCGAGGACAAGATGGAATGTAGACACAAGTGGGAAGTGAACTGGGTGCACCCTGGACTACGGTATATAATAAACAGTGGAGAGTAAACCCAGGACTTTGGGATGTAAACATCAGTGGGGAGTAAACCTGGGACTATGGGCTGGTGACACTGATGAGGAGTGAACTTGGGACTGTTAGATGTAAACACAAGTGGGGATTGGACAAAAGAGAAATGTACCCAGTTTTTGAGATAGACACCCAGAACAATGTGAGATGGATTGCAGTAGGGAGTGAACCCGAACTATGTAAGGTGTATATTAGTGATAATCATGGTGTTGCTGACTCTACTCAAGAAGATTAATGAATATTAATATTATGTTATTCTGAGCAAGCTGTTCATCAAAGTATTGCATTTTCAATTGCTTCATACATGAATTGATCAAGCATCTTGTTATTTTGAAATTGTAGGGGATTTTGTGTTCATTCTTTCAAAACGATCTTTTGCAAGACAGTTTCCAGGTCTGGCGATGGTCCAAAACAAAATTCCATATCAATTGCTTCAAAGTGAATGAAAAATGCTGAATATAGTTTTCTCCATTTGTAACAATGGCAACGTATTGGCTGAAGATGGGCTTTAGTCCAAAACATTGCCAATGACATATTTTGTTCTTTTATTTAAAGCTGATTTCTCTCCTTGTTATGTTTAATAATTTTTACTCTCCACAGCTTAAAGCAGTCGGATATTTACATATGCGTTTGTTTCTATGGTTTGATTCTAGTATATACATTATATTAAATTTCCTTGACTGTCCCTTGACTAATCTACAAACCAGAATCAGTCTGTAAGAAACACTGCACCAATGTTTCATTGAAAGGGTTTTTTCATCACTATATAAGCGTAAATACTGAGCATTTCTATAGTGCAGTATCCACTAAACATGCTCAAAGTGCTTTATGAGGTGTCCCAAGCAACAGCAACACTGAAATCTAGGATGAGACATGATGCCTGTAAGGAAATAGTACAATTTTTTTTTTTTGACAGAGACAACTCTGAACCAGGTACAAATATGAGTAAAATGAGGGAGGGGGGGGGGGGGGGGGGGGGGTTAGAAGAGGTCGGAGGTCTGACCCTTCTTGTCACCCAATAGGGATTAGAAAGCTGTTCTTTCTTTATTTTGATTGGGTTTGTTTTTTTTTTTTGGTTTTTGTTTTTGTTTTTGAATTTAGCAGAATGTTTTTAACATATACAGGCATCCCGTCTAAAGGAGTAAGATGTATATTCTGTGATTATTTTTGTCCATTTGATGTTATGGTTATTTGTGTGTGAAATGTTAGCTCAACAGGTCTATAGCTTTGAAGAACTACTTTTTGATAATAAAATGTTATAGTATGTTTAAATTTGCTTCCCCTTGTATTTCATCATATATTATTTCCAGAAAACTTATGCCAGATCAGAATCGCATGTGGAAGAAATCTTTGAATCAATCTGTGATCAACTACACAGTTATGCTGAGATGAAGCAAGATGATGGAACAACCACTGTTGTCAGGACACGTGGTAGACATGGGAGAGAACTCCAAATTGATAACTACAATCTAGACATGACTAGTGGGAAGAGACTGGGTTATCAGGTATAATTTCCACCCCCCCCCCCCCCCATTCTCTCTCTCTCTCTCTCTCTCTCTCTCTCTCTCTCTCTCTCTCTCTCTCTCTCTCTCTCTCTCTCTCTCTCTCTTTCTTTCTTTCTCTCGCTCTCTGTGGTAATTAGTCACTAGTACTAGTATTATTCTGTCATCTTTGAGGAGAATTTTGGAATGTAGGGTTCTCTGGAGGTGTCCCTGATTTCAAATTGACAAGATTGACAGGTTTTTAATAACATGGTAGCTCATTTGATAGTCCACATTGTTCACAAACAGAGAGATAGAGAGAGAGAGAGAGAGAGAGAGAGAGAGAGAGAGAGAGAGAGAGAGAGAGAGAGAGAGAGAGAGAGAGAGAGAGAGATTTGATGGGTTTACCGTTTTCACAACCCCTCTGTACACTCAACTGTGATTAATTTGTTGGACCCATTAACTCAAGTATTACACTGACCCATGAATCAGGACAGAAGAAGATGGCTACCACTGGGAGCAACGGTCCACAAATCGTGTACACAAGCCCATGTGTTCATGAACGTTTTGTTTTTTTCTCCCAATGTTAAGAATACTACAAAAATTAAACTTGAATTTGATTGGTTAATACTTTAGATTGACCCTTCACCTCGTGTGTGGAGAGTCTGTGATCTTTTAACCACAAAGAAAACTAGAACTTACCCACTCCTCTTCCCCCACCCATGTGCTGACAGGGGATTTGAGTGAAGAGTGCTGATTTGAGTTAAATAACAGTTATTACTATTACTATCATTAATGCTACAAATACGGGTGTGAAATCCAACTTCGTGGGCTTTTTGGCCCTGATGGTCTACTTTTTTTTTTTACTCTCAGTCTGATTGTTTCATTTGCTTTCCCTGTCATCTTGTCTTTGTAATGACCATGAGATAAAATGTGAGTGAAATAAATGATAATGCTAGGTTTAACTTGTCTTATGTTTCATCCTCTACAGTGCCAGAATTTTCTGGAGGATCATGAAGAGGTCGTGATGGCAAGCCTACAGCGTGAAGATGTCGAAGATTATGAACTGCTCATTTGTGGCAGAGAAACTGGTATTTCGATTCTGTCTTTCAGGACTTTTGGGGGGGTTTTCGTACTATCGTTAAATATTGTTTTATTTTTATTTTTTTTCTCAAGAATGATTCAACCCTGAAATGATCCTAATTGTGAACTGAGAAACATCACTATGCTGCCCTATACTATCTCTCTCTTACTGAAGACTTCGGATCAGAAGGTCCTGGGTCGAGCCTCACTCGGCGCATAGTTGAGTCCTTGGAAAAGGCTCTTTACTCACATTCTCTCACCGTACCCAGGTGTAAAATGAGTACCTGGTTATTAACAGCGTTGTCTCTGTCCGAAAAAGATTGTAATATCGCCTAACAGGTGTCATGTCTCATCCAGGGACCCCTTGTAAAGCGCTTTGAGCACGTTTAGTGGATATTGCTCTATATAAAAATGCTCAAAAAAGAAACCAAAAAATATTTAAAGAAAACTATTAACCACAAGAATGTCAAATTTGCATTGATTTTTTCAAATCAAAATAATAAAGTGAAAGAGGCTGTTATTGTTTCCCTGTTATTCCAACATATTATAAGACCATAAATATCCATAATTACCCCCCATTGGACACGGCTCTGCCTGATACCAGTTGACCTCCAATGACCTCACACAGATAGGTAGTAGGGAGGGTTAATGGCCCCTTGGGAGTTCCACCTGAAATAGCAGTGCATTACTAATTTCCTTCATTTCCAGTTATTTTCCCAAACTTTTATTATTTTAGGAAAACTGTCATTACCTTAATTGTCATCATCATCATCAATATCAGTATCAACAACAGCAGCAGCATCACATCTTCATTTAAATCCCAGATTTACACCAAAAAGATTCCAGAATTTTGTTTGTGAAAAGTTGGCAAGTCTTACTGCTAACTTAGTATTAAGCACAAACGGTATTACATTCAGAATACATCTATTTTTTAAACCATCAATGTCAACTATTCAAGTTGGTGGGAAAAGGGAGTGTGTGAGACATAACAGTGCAATGCGCGGACCAGTGCCTGAGAGAAGACACATCTCAACAACGTTTGGATGTGTATAATGCGCATTTTCATAGTCACAGCATGCTCTAGGTTCATATTACCTCATTTATTCACCCAGCAGGCAGTGTGGGACAAACTTTTAACGTCATGAAGTATAATTCACTTGTCAAGCATCCTTTTGGTATTACAAAATCCATCGTTGCCTTTCGACATGTACTCAATCACACTTGAGTCAATTTGCATGGTGTAATTAAATTGTCTTACCCTGGGACCAACAAGGTCACAGTTGTGGAACAATTTCCAGTCCAGACACTGATCATGCTCAACATTGCTTGAATAATTAGACAAGACACAGTATCATTAACGCCGCAGAAAATGACATTCAAAATTTCTGCCAAATGATGTTTTCAACAAATGTTAAAACATTTTGTATTTTTAGACCACTTATCAAATGTGAACATTTGTCTTTAACAGCTGTTTGCCCTGAAAGAGAACTTCGCACTCCACTATTGCAACTACCTGAGGTCACGGATGAGGATAAGTCTGAGACAGAGGAGGAACCTGACTTCAATATGGCAGACACTGAGGAAGGCGATTTAATAGCTGACAACTTTGAGGATTTGATGGATCAGGAAGAAAAGGATGAACTTTGACGGAGGATTTGTTATTAGTCTTTCTTAGGATAAATGATTGTTGAATTATCTCCCCTTTTTCATGTTTGAATATTTGTTGTTTTTCTTAGAGGAAGATCACTGACTATTTGTGGGAGGGAAGAGGAAAGAGAGAGAGAAAAAGAGAGATGTTAAATGCAGGGTGACATCAATTTATAATAAAATATTTTTTTAAATGGCCTTCTCTTCTGTCATATAGATAGTATGCGTTTGGCTAAGAAGCTCATAACATTGCCATCCGGAAGTATAACAGACCAACACACAAAACTGTGTGTATCCATGAACGTTTATAGTCGGTTAATACAGTTCAGTGAGCATTACTCATAAACGCGGATGGCAAGAAACAATAACAAAGACCTGAGTGATGTCATCTTCGAACTATCTATAGATAATTGATATCATGTTTACATTGTTTGGATGATTATTGGGAGGACTAACATCCCTTGTTATATTGTCATAATACGAGTGTTAGTTGCAGTGATGCAAATGAGCGAATAGGGACTAAGTGTGTGTAGTTGAGAGGGAAAAATTGAGATGTCAAAAGTGGGTCATGAACCTGGGTTCTTCTTGTATTTGTGCAATGCCTTATCCACTTGACCACCTTGCAGACATTAAAGATAATGGCCAGTGATTATACGGTATAAGATGAGTATTCTTATTGCACTCCTTTTGTGTGAGATGGTGGAGAGGATAAGGTATTACTCTATTAGCATTTAATTTTTCCCTTGGGCAAGACATTTAGGCCCTATAACTCATTTTCTAGTGCTGTGTTACAGCTGATGATTTGGTTATCTCTGTCTGTTGTCCAGACTGACTCAAAAGACACAGTTCCGCTTGGGTGAATTAGGGGAATTATATTTATTAATTTTTTAAAAATCATCTATTTCATTGCTGTTGAAATATCTTCATTTAAAACTCATTCCTTCAGATAATACACATCGTCAAGGGATTTTTTGGGTTTGTTTTTTTTTATTTTGGGGGGGGGGGGGGGGGGGTAGCCAATCACCCAAAAAAATATAATTGGTGAGTTTGATTGGAAATAGGCAGAGAAGTTTTGTTTTGATGCCAATATAACAATGGCATAGTGGAAATGTAGTCGTATGTATTTGTTCTTTATGTTGAAATGAGATCACTAAAATAGGACCCAGGGTGAGGTTCCTGATCTCCTATAGTGGGCAGGGGAGCACTTACTGTGTCTTCTACTTCTATCCTCCTATATCTGTTTTCCAACATGCTTTCTGTCTTTGTCTTGGAATGGGATTACTTGGTTTTGTCCAGGGCTCTATACTCCGGATGATAGGCAAGGACTTGAGGTGGCTACGGTTCATGATCAGCAGTTGATTTCAGACCCAAAATATACTTTATTTTAAATTTTCGAGTCAAAAATAAAACAACTTAAATATTTATTCAACTAGTTTTAATCAAATTAAAATATACAATAACTGACGTAATTTTCGAAAGCGAATGCACTGTATGTTGATTGAAGAGCCGAAGGCTCATACTATAAGATAATTGTTAAAAGCAATAGCTTGACAGTCATAGCAACAACAGGTTACTGAGGAACGATCATTTGTGTATATTATATCTTTGTTTTATATATTTTTGTATGCCATGTTGTACAAGAATGAATGCGAATTTATTTAGTTATTCATGTGTGTGTGCGTGTGTGTTTGTATGTGCAATATTTTGTATTTCTATTGTATTTTCAATATCTTTGTAACTATCATTATGATTATCATCACCATTTTTATTGTTATCATTATTTATTACTACTAGTACTCCTACTACTACTACTCCTACTACTGGGTGAGGTTCCCGACCTCCCATAGTGGGCAGGGAGGTACTTGCTGTGTATTTTATCCCCCTATATATGTTTTCCAATTGCTTTCTGTCTTTTTTAGAAATGAGATTACTTAGTTTTGTCCTGACCCTGGCCGGAGTCCTTGGCTTGGAGGGAAACAGTCGAATGTATAGATATTGTTTTGGGATATGATATTTTTTCCCTGTAAATCATCTCTCTGTTATGTTCTGTTATTTTAAAAATTTTTAACATATGATTTGTAAACTTTTGAGTGTATTCCTCTTAGTGGGATTTTGTACTGGTGTCTGGGTGAGACTTTTAGGTGATCTCAAACTAAGTACACTGATAGTGTGTTCTTGGAATCTACATCTGTTCCCTATTTGAACCATTCCCCTTTGTCTTACAATCTCCTCAAGTCCTTTTAATTATACACATATAATGTTTTTACCATCCAATTTTCTTTCTTTTTACTGGTGCTGATATGACCTAAATGTGTTGCAAGCGCCGTTAAACTTAAACCTTTAAAAATAAACTACTACTACTACCACTACTACTACTACTACTACTACTACTACTACTACTACTACTACTACTACTACTACTACTACTACTACTACTACTACTACCAATGCTCCTTCTACTACTGCTGGGTGGGGATCCTGACCTCCCATAGCGGGCAGGGAGGTCCATACTGTGTCTTCTATCCCCTTATATCTGTTTTCCAACATGCTTTCTGTCTTTGTCTGGGAATGGGATTACTTGTTTTTTTCCTGGCCCTGGTCGGAGTCCTGGCTGGGAGGGAAACAGTCAAATGCATAGTTATTGTTTTGGGAGATGATATTTTTTTCCTTGTAAATCATCTCGCTGTTATGTATTATTATGTTTGTTATTTTCAATGTATAAGCGGGTGGTTGGATGGGAGCATCACCCTTGAATCATATACCTATGATGTTCGCATGGGTGTACGATCCAATAGTGATGTCGTTTCTTCTTCTCTTTACTAGCCTATCCTGCTTCTTTGGTTTGTGATTGTATTTTTGACAGGGGATATTTTTTTTCTGTAAATCTTCTGCCTGTTTGTTCTTGGTTATTTATAATTTAGCTTATGATATCTTTAGGTTATGATTTTGATTTACATTTGTACTATTTTTGTTAGATTGCTTGTTTTTTTGTTTCAGCGGTCTCTCATATAACCTCAATTGTGTTGGAAGAGACCTAAAGCAACAAACAAAAAAAATCAATGTATAATGTAGGCATTTGAGTGTATTCCTCTTTGCTGGATTTTGTGCTTGTGTCCAAATGAGACTTATAGGTGATCTCAAACTAAGTACATTGGTGGTAAGCTGTTGGAATCTACATCTGATCCCTATTTGTTCCCAGTTCCCCTTTGTCTTACTTTCTCTTGGCTGCTTCAATTGTAATTCTAGAACTTTCTACTATCCCACTTTCTTCCTTTTTACTGGCGCTGATATAACCTAAATGTGTTGCAAGCGCCGTAAAAACCTTAAAGCGGGTGGTTGGATGGGAGCATCACCCTTGAATCATATACCTATGATGTTCGCATGGGTGTACGATCCGATAGTGATGTCGTTTCTTCTTCTCTTTACTAGCCTATCCTGCTTCTTTGGTTTGTGATTGTATTTTTGACAGGGGATATTTTTTTTCTGTAAATCTTCTGCCTGTTTGTTCTTGGTTATTTATAATTTAGCTTATGATATCTTTAGGTTATGATTTTGATTTACATTTGTACTATTTTTGTTAGATTGCTTGTTTTTTTGTTTCAGCGGTCTCTCATATAACCTCAATTGTGTTGGAAGAGACCTAAAGCAACAAACAAACAAAAAAAAAAAAACCTTAAAAACAAAACAAACTTCTACTACTGCTAAAGATGTCAGAGGAAAAAAGGCTCAGCCAGAAAAAAAATCAAGGAATGAAACCCTAAATATATATATATATAGTAGAATTACTTTAAACCGAAATTTTGGGGACCTTCTAAACCATTTCGGTTTAAAGACATTTTGGTTTAAAGCAAGTTCCTGTTTTGGGATGTTTTTCAAGGGTGGTACTATTTAATAGCTCATTTAATCGCATCATGAGTTGTTTCCCCTTAAATAAAGTTGTTGAATAAATGCCGTCTTGGTAACCATTTAATTTTTTTAATTTTTAAAAATTTTATTTTATTTTCATTTTTTTTTTTGATGTATTTTAAAAATATTTTTGGGGTTTTGTTTTTCGATTCAAAATTGTTGAAAAAGTTGAGTCGGGATGCCGTGTTTTTTAAAAAATATCTCCGTCTTGCTCAACTTTGTTTCATCAACTTCACATAGTATTTTACTTTAAACTCCAACGTGTAAGTACAGTGCTTTATTTTAAACACCTTAAAGTAAAATGTAAAGCTAAAATAAGATCGAAACTTCTTGTGTGATAATTGATAATGAATGATGCGCAGCTCCTCAGAGGTGAAGTGAAATGGAAATGAAAAGGCATGTCATTGCTAAGCTGTCTACTACACACCCCTCTTTTGTTGAAAAGCCATTAGGTTCAAAGGCCTAATTACATAGAACCGCTTTCACACCCTCACATACGCATTTAAACAAAGTGGAAATGAAATGGCATGTCATCTTAGTAGTCTGTGCACCCACCCCCCTTATTGCGAGAACATCATGCGAGATTCTACACCCCTACCTCCCCCTCTTTCTTACTTTTTCGCCTGTTAGTCACCCGTTGTCTTCCTTTTCCAGTCTGCGGGATTGTGGTGTTGGCCAAGCCCAAGTGCAGTGATTGAAGTGTTTGTCTACCCCTCAACCCCACCCCACCCCTCACCCTCATCTTATACTTACGCTCTTTGTTTAATATTGCTAGGCATTATTACGTGTGGCCACCTTCCCAAATTTTTGAAGAAAAATAGAGAGATAAAAAGGGAAGGTGCTCTCAATTTGTTTCGGTTTAAAGAAAGTAATGCTTAGAAGCATTTCGGTTCATCGGAAGAATCTGTACAAAGATAATGAAGAAACTAGTACAATTTATTAAATTCTTTGCAGTTTAAGGTATTTTTTGGTTTAGCTTCTTTCGGTTTAAAGTAATTTTGCTGTATATCTGTCATCTGCATTTTTTGCCAAATTGGGACCTAAAATTTGCCAAAAATTGCCAAAAAAAACCCCAAAATTTGCCAATAAGACCAAATTTGCCAAAAAATTTGCCGAGGGGAACTAAGCGTTTCAGTAAAAATTAACACACGATACAGAAAAAAATATATATAAAAGACAATTTATTACATCTAAGGAGGCTACATTTATTAATTTACACAATAGCGTTGTTACAAAGATTTTAAAGGATCATTATCCGTAGAGAGTAGCTTCCCTTGGTTTGGGCCCAGGCAAAGCTGCAACATTTCTCAAGTTTCGCACTTTTTTTTTCGTTATTTTGTTTTCGCTTCTTTTTTTTTCCCAATTTGCCACGCGATTTGCCAATTTTCCCAAAATTTGCCACGATTTGCCAATTTTGGGAAATTTGCGGATCGCCCTGATATTTGCGGCCGCAAAAAATGCAGATGACAGGTATATACATCAATCACATGAATTGTTCAAAAAAAATAATAATCATAATAATAATACTAACAATAATCAATAAATGCATTATGTCTAATTCTGAAAGCACTTTACAGTTTCGAATTAAGTTATATATTATCTATTACTATTAGAATAATATACAAACACACTGAAAACGAAATGATGACGTATTGTACACACGCACGCACACAACCACCCATTCTGACACACTAAGACACATGTACGAACAAATACAAATTCATGCATGATACAATTTTAGGTATGTTTCTAGGGGTTTCTTTAAAATTTCAAGACTATCAGGTGATCCAAAGGTTCCAGGAGGTAATTCCAAGTGGTAAGTCAAACTTAGAGTTAGAGAAGTCTCTGTCCCCATAAGATTTAAACTTTGTTGGAGGGACTGAGAGCAGATTTCTATCTTTAAACCGAAGTGCTCTCTGAGAAATGTGAAGGTTATTTATTTCTTTAATGGTGATCGGGCCCCAAAAAAAATTTTTAATTACACCATTTCGCAACAGCACCAAAAGATCCTGTCACCTGGGCATTCCACGAAGGAATATAGATAATCCATCAAACAGGATGTCTGATGTCAACAGGAATCACCCATGTTGTTCAAGTGAGCAAATTGGGGGTTAATAATCTTGCCCAAGGAAAAAATCGAAAGTGCCTGATGTGGGGCTCAAACCTGGGACCTGGATCACAGTGCAATGCCTTAATCACTTGCCCCCCCCCCCCCCCCCCCCCCCCCCCCCTGACTGAAAAGAACCCCACTTTAGCAAATTGAACTTGCAATTATAAACCTCGATAGTATTCTTTTTCAAATTGAAATTTTTCTTGCATTTGCCTTGTCAGAAATGGATTTTAAATATAGGTCCCTAAAATTTAGGTCCCTCTTACTCTTATGTAAAGCCTAAAGGGCTGAGCGTCTCCTGTGTATTAAATATTCAATGTTCTGTCATCAGAAGGTAAAAGAAAACTTTTCAAGTGCTTAGAGCATGATGTATCCCCTTGTTAATCGCTAAATATAATTGTATTTATAAATTTGGGTTTATTTTCTTGCTCATGCTATCCAGTATGATCATAATCTTCACAAACAAATAATCTAGTTGTGAACATATTTTCTAAATTATAGTTTTCACCAAGTTATCTGTTACTGCAATGTGATTGACATACCTACTTTTTGTTTTCATGGGAGGAGTTTCGATTTGAGAGAAATTTAGTCTCACTGTTAAAGGATTAAATTAACAATTTTTTTTTTTTTAATTGGAAAACCTTGCTATTGGAGTAAGACCTGATGATTTGTAGTTTAGCCGAGTCAAATTTTGACCTTTAGACCATCAGAGGGTGAAGAAAAAAAATTAATCTTGTTCATTTTAATTTATATTTTATATCATTACCGTCACAAGACTTAACATTTCTTCTGTGGTTTTTGACCAGTTAAGCGTATCCTTAGCCTCGATGCAGTTATTTTCTCATCTATTTTCAACAATGAAGAAATGACCGCCCCAAAAGTAAATATATTCAAAATTGGTCCAAGATCAAAGAGGAAAAGTTACTCCATTTGACTGTATAGATAATGAAGGCTATTGTTTATTCAACTTGTTGAGATACCTGCCATTACCCCATAATCGTTAAGTGATCAACAAATTTCACACCAATAAATTTAATTTATATAATTTCTGATTTACTTGGGTACTTTGTTGGGTTTTTTTCTGTTTGTTTGTTTTTTGTTTTTTTTTTGGTTTTTGTTTTTTTGTTATTTTGTTTTCTTTCCCCATGACTAATAACTCTCAAACAGGCAATTGGGTTTATACTATACTATACGCTTTCAATCTGTTGAATACAAAAGGTGGACTGTTGGAAGAGATGGGGGTGACAAGAATGATCTCTCCCCCTTTATTTGTTGCTTTTCTAGTTTCTTGCTGTCTTCTATCCCCCAATATATGTTTTCTGAGTTGCTTTCTGTCTTTGTTTTGGTGGAATGGGATTACTTGGGTTTTGTCCTGACCTTTGCCAGCTGGGTGGGGTTCCTGACCTCCCATAGTGGGCAGGAAGGTACTTGCTGTATCTTCTATCTCCCAATATCTGTTTTCCAACATGCTTTCTGTCTTCGTCTTGGAATAAGATTACTTGGTCTTGTCCTGGCCCTGACTGGATACCCTAGCTGGGAGGGAAACAGTCAAATGTATAGTTAAAGTTTTGGGAGATGATATTTTTTTTCCTTGTAAATCATCTCCCTGTTATGCACTGTATTGTTTTGTTTACATATCGGATATGATTTTTAAACATTTGAGTGTATCCCTCTTAGTTGGGACCTGGGCTTGTGTCTGGATGAGACTTTCAGGTGATCTCAAACGAAGTACCTACTTTGATAGTGTACTCTTGGAATTTACATCTGTTTCTTATTTGAACAAATTCCCCTTATCTTACTTTAATTTTCTTTGTGTTTTAATTGTAATTCTAGAACTTTTGATTATCCCATTTTCTTCCTTTTTACTGGCGCTGATATGGCCTTAATGTGTTGCAAGCGCCGTAAAACTCTTCAAAACAAAAACAACGACCTTTGCCTGAGTCCTTGGCTGGAGAGGGGAAACAGTCAAATGTATTGTATAAGTTTTTGGGAGGTAATATTTTTTATTCTTGGAAATCATCTCTGTTATGTACTGATTGTTATATTTTTGTTTTGAACATAACTCGGTAAACATTTGATTGAGTGTGTTCCTCTTTGTGGAATCCTGTGCTAGTAGGCTAGTGCTCTTGGAATCTACCAATTCCCTGTCTTACTTTTCTTGGGTTCTTTAATTGTAATCCTAGAATTTTATGACTATCCAATTTTCTTCTTTTTTACTAGCGCTGATATGACCTAAATGTATTTCAAGCCCGTAAAAAAATTTAAAACAATGAGTACGTTGACACCATTGCCATGGTCAGAAAAAAAATGTAATTGATAGCCATCATGTTTCATTCTAAATGATAAGTTGCTGTTTGTTTGGGAGGCCCATTGTAAAGCACTTTGAGCAAATTTAGTGGATATTACTCTCTATAAAATATAAGATTTTTACTCCCTTTTTTTTAAAAATGTAATAAGTAATCAAAATATTGCAGATTTGTACGAACACAAACAGGGGAAAAGGTGGACTCCAAGAGCAAACAATCGATTGGTATAGTCAAACTAAAAGTCCTATCCTTACAAGCACAAGATCACCCTCAAAATGTCAAAAGGGATATGTTCAAATGGTTACAAAAATATAACAAAATAATATAACGATAACACACCAGTGTACAGTCCTTCAGAGCTGTAATAATCCCCGTGGAACTAGAGGTTTACAGTTTTCTACAGGATTAAACGGAAAATAGCAATTACTTGCTACCCTTTTGATACAATGCTATACTACTACCACAAGGTACTCTCTGCCAGATCTATCAAACCCGGTTGGCAGGGGTTAGGAAATCTCGACTCCACCCAGGTCTAGAGCAAAGGAATAAAGCTGTGTGGAAGGGTGCATAAGATAAGGTGAAGGTACAGGAAGACACCTCCCCCGTCCGAAAGGAATTTTCAAAGCCCATGACCACAAGGACACCTCCCCCGTCCAAAAGGAATTTTCAAAGCCCATGACCACAAAGGAAGGTCATGAGGTCCCGCTGACATCAGTCTGCATACAACACTACAGAATGCTGTGTCCTGCCAAAGGGGAATGAGAGAATGAAGTCCTTGATAACTAGTATTAAGTAGCATCATCAACCACCCATACTCATAAATCATTATGTTTGTATGTAGTTCAGCTAAAACAAATAAAAACTACTCAAACGATTTTGTTTTGTTTTTAATATTTTTTTATTACCCAAAGTTGTATTGCAGACCACAAGTCATTCAATAGTCAACAGAAGAAAAAAAAGAGAAACAATGTGAAATCCAACTTGGCAAAGTCAACAACAACAAAAGCAATAGTAATAATAATAATACCCAGAATACCAATTCTCCCACGTTCTGAGGATAGTTACATCAGACTGTTTCCCTATCAGTCAAAAACTTCAAGCAAAACCCAAGTGGAATCAAATAGTCTCGATATTGTATAGAGAAAGTACACAATGCCACAAGAAACATACAACAAATATAGGAGGACAGAAGAGAAAGTAAAGGTGAGGACCAATGATGAATCCACCTGTACAGGAACGCCAAATGTTTCCCAGCCCTGAGGATATTCCGCCCTCAAAAAATATAAAGCAAATGGTAAAAAAATTGAACCTTGAGGGACCAAAACTGTGAGATATGTGTACAAATATAAAGATTGTTTTAGAAATCTATCATAACTTGGCATAATTTTTCAATATACGTAAAAGATATCCTAAAGGTGAGACAGTTTCATCAGCAACCATAAAAAAATAATTAAGAATAAAAGCCACCCCCCCCCCCCCCCCCCCCCCCCAGGAATTAAAAAAAAAAAAAATACAAGGGCACAAATAGACAAGATTTGGCTTCGGAAATTTATGTGATGATTTATATATTTATATATATATATATATATATATATATATATATATATATATATATATATATATATATATATATATATATATATATATATATATATATATATATATATATATAATATATATATATATATATATAGATAAATCATGCCAATAAATATAAACTATGGCAAAAATCTACAATAATAAATACGCAGTAGTCTCTCAAGTCATATGTACAGCACATTAAGAAGGAGTTTATCCTGGTTTCTTTAGATTTTAATTTTAACAAAATAGCAACGGCTTTACACATTTTATTATAGAACATCCACCCAACCCTCAAGCTCCTTCCCATTCCTCTTGCTTCGGAGTCAAATACTCCATCAATTGTACAATAGTCTGGTATGGCGGTTATTTGCATCGCTTGCGGATGTGTGGGGGCTTTTTGCAATTTTTTTTTTTTCTTCAAATTTTCGAGATTTTGTAAGTGTGTTCACAATAAAAAATGGATAGAATCGTCTTGTATTTTCCAGGCTTGAACGTAAAAGATACACCGCAGTCCACTTAAGATAAACTCCCGGGGACCAAAATTTTGGATTTTATTTTGCAAAAAAACGCCATGCCAGAATCATAACCCTCTCTGATAAATCTAGACTATTTAAAAAAGAAATCATAAACAAATCATAACTGACCCTAACATAAACAATGACAAATCACCTCTGCATGTAAATATGATAAATAATTATATATCTTTTAACAGTAACAGTGGATATTGGTTTGAATGATAACAAAATGTACAAGATGAAAAAAGAAGAATGCAAATTTTGATAAAAGCTACATGATAATGATAAGTAATAAAAAATAAGGACTATATAAATTTATTATATAACATGTAAAAATCAATTGCAAGAGCAAATTATAACGAGGTAAAATTTGATCTCAAATTATGAACATGAATTGTGTGAAGCTAGTCTTCAATATAATTCAATAACCAAACTGTATGGATTTCAACATTTTGATCTAGATTTCAACATGGGATTAACTGATATGTTCTGTCAATTAAAATTAAAATGAGTTTGCTATGCATACAGTATACAGTCAAAATGTATGAGGATAAAAGACTCTCAGAGGTATTCTGAAGGCTGTTCTTCAATTTTTAATTCATAATAAATATATATAGTTTCTTTCTTTTTTCTTTTTTTTTTCTTATTCAAGTTATTCAAACGTTTTGACAAATTCTATACTTATGTTTTTATTTTATTTTCGAACCGTTCACAATTTGGTTAGATCTCTCTTTTTCCAACTAAAAAAGATTGCTTCCATATTAGACGGTTCATATCTGAGGATGTAACCAAACACATGGTTGTGTACTCGTACTATCGAAATTGGATTATTGTAATGCTCAGTTGTTTGGTGTTTCGCAATATAATCTATGAGACGTCTTCAGATTGTCCAAAACAGCACTGCCAGACTAGTATTCATGAGTGCGATTCTGCCAGACCTCTGCTTTATGACCTGCATTGGCTGCCTGTTGAGAAAAGGATTAAATTCAAAGCTTGTATTTTAGTGTATCGTTGTCTTGAAAGTACTGCCCCTTCCTACCTTTCGGAACTAATTGAAAGATATTCAAAACCCTGCCCCTTACGTTCGGCCAGTGAGTCCACCAAACTAGTTGTCCCTCGAATACGGAAAAATGCTGGAATGAGATCCTTTTCTCATTTCGGACCCTCAGTTTTTGTTTTAGTTTTTAAGGGTTCTACGGCGCTTGCAACACATTTAGATTATATCAGCGCCAGTAAAAAGGAAGAAAATGGGAAAGTAAAAAGTTCTAGAATTACAATTAAAGCACCCATGAAAAAGTAAGACATAGGGGAACTGGGAACAAATAAGGGATCAGATGTAGACTCCAAGAGCATACCGCCAATGTACTTAGTTTGAGATCACCTATGTCTCATCCGGACACAAGCACAAAATCCAACAAAGAGGAATACACTCAAATGCTTACATTATATATTTAAAATAACAAATAAAATAATAAATAACAGAGAGATGATTTACAAGGAAACAAAATATCATCTCTCAAAACAATAACTATGCATTTGACTGTTTCCCTCCCAGCCAGGGCCAGGACAAAACCAAGTAATCTCATTCCAAGACAAATACAGAAAGCATGTTGGAAAACAGATATAAGGGGATAGAAGACACAGTATGTAACCCCCTGCCCACTATGGGAGGTCAGGAACCCCACCCAGGGACCCTCTGTTTGGAATGCCTTACCACAGAGCATTCGTGAAAAAGAATCTTTGTCTATTTTTAAACGTTCGCTTAAAACATATGTTTCGTTTTTAGTAGATGGTTTGAGAAGCAAGATAGATCTGGTTTGCTTTGTGTGTTGTGTGTGTGTTTGCTTTTGTTTGTTTGTTTTTAAGGGTTTTACGGCACTTGCAACACATTAAGGTCATATTAGCGCCAGTAAAAAGGAAGAAAAAGAGATAGTTATTAGTTCTAGAATTACAATTAAAGCACCCAAGAAAAAGTAAGACAAAGGGGAATTGGATCAAATAGGGAACAGATGTAGATTCCAAGAGCACACTATCAAAGTACATAGTTTGAGATCACCTAAAAGTTTCAGCCAGACACAAGCACAGGTCCCCACAAGGAGGAATACACTCAAATATTAACAAATCATATTTTACATGTAGACAAAAATAATACAGTACATAACCGAGACATGATTTACAAGAAAAAAAAATATCATCTCCCAAAACTAACTATATATTTGACTGTTTCCTTCTCAGCCAGGGTATCCGGCCAGGGCCAGGACAAAACCCAAGTAATCTCATTCCAAGTCAAAGACAGAAAGCAAGTTGGAAAACAGATATAAGGGGATAGAAGAAACAGTAAGTACCTCCCTGCCCACTATGGGAGGTCAGGAACCCCACCCAGGAGGGATACACTCAAATGTTTACAAATTATATACAATATGTAAACAAAACAATACAGTGTATAACAGAGTGATGACTTACAAGGAAAAAAATATCTCCCAAAACTCTAACTAAACATTTGACTGTTTCCTTCCCAGCCAGAGTATCCAGCCAGGACCAGGACAAAACCAAGAAATCTCATTCCGAGACAAAGACAGAAAGCAATTTGGAAAACATTATAAGGGGATAGAAGACACAGAAAGTACCTCCCTGCCCACTATGGGGGGTCAGGAACCCCACCCAGGTGTGTGTGCTTGTGTGTGTGAATGAGTATGTTTCAGCCAACGTAATTTGTAATTTAAGCGCTTAGAGTCTGGTGTCTCGGAGTTATAGCGCTATATAAGTTTTCAGAATTATTATTATTATTAAAATATCATTTTAAATCAGCATCTGATTGGTTAATTGATACTTCCAAGCCCTATCACCAACAACAATTCTCTGAACACCCTCTCCAACATTCGATCTGTTATTGTATAACTTGCAACAGATCTCATAAAAAGTGATCAGCACACCAATCATAAGGATAAAAAACAAAAATGAAAAAACAAAACAAAAAAAACAAAAACATATAAACTAGAAGAATCCAATTTTGTTCTACACCAACCAGTCCTGAGATAAAGAGTATATAAACATTCAATGCATATTCAGTGGCAAGACATTCAAAATTAAACCATTCTAATTCTATATGATTTCAAATTGCCATTCCACAACATCATTTTATTTTTAAAACACTATCATTCACAACGACAGATCCTCTGACCAGGGTAACGAATCAGCAACAAAGTTCAAAATACCAAATTTTCAATCGTGTCAACCAAAATGGACCATAAGCAAAGAGCAATTTACCCAGAAAATGAGAGAGTCAACAATAAATATGTCCCATCATCTAGCAAGCTGACACTGTAAAAGCAATAAAATTAACACTTTTGAGAAAAAAATATATAATCTTTGCAATAGTTATGTTTTAAAGAGTAATGAAATTACATCACAACAATAATATTTGGGATGATTTTTGTTTGTTTGTTTGTTGCTTTAGGTCTCTTCCAACACAATTGAGGTTATATGAGAGACCGCTGAAACAAAAAAAACAAGCAATCTAACAAAAATAGTACAAATGTCAATCAAAATCATAACCTAAAGATATCATAAGCTAAATTATAAATAACCAAGAACAAACAGGCAGAGGATTTACAGGAAAAAAATATCCCCTGTCAAAAATACAATCACAAACCAAAGAAGCAGGATAGGCTAGTAAAGAGAAGAAGAAACGACATCACTATCGGATCGTACACCCATGCGAACATCATAGGTATATGATTCAAGGGTGATGCTCCCATCCAACCACCCGCTATTTGGGATGATGAAACAAAAATAATAAGTCAAGCTGCATGGCATTAGGTAATAGTATTACGTGAATAAGATTGGAAACATTTATTTCACAAAATTGAAGAGAAAAAAAAAATCACAATTCTTGATTAAGAGATATTGCATTTCATTGAGAAAACCGTTTTGTTTTGTTTGTTTGTTGGTTGGCTATTTAATATTTGGCCGGAAAACATTTACTTCATTTATTGCTTGAATAAAATGACCCACTACATGTCAACTCAAGATTTCTTTGTAGTATGCAGTTTAAGACTTTTTGATAAGTTGGAGGTCATCTAAATCTATTGAAATATGAAATTTAAATTTTCTGCCCAAAATTTTTTAAGGAATTTGCTTGTTTGTTATTTTTAATGGCAATATAATGAATAATATGAAGTAAATTCCATCAATGGGCCAGAATGCTGAGAGAAAGGGCAAGTCGAAGACATGTGATTATATCCCGACTGAAAAACTGATTTTCTACTTCCGTTTTGCACTGAACCTGATATTTACTTTTTGTAAAATAACATACCAACAAACATTGTATTGATGACTTCTCTATGCATGTAAACTAATCTTCACATCTACAGAAATCTCAAACACGCAAATTTCAAAATCACGGAAATCTCAAACACGTCTCTATTCCCCTTTTTAATCCCTCTATTTTCATAGCAATGGCAACACGAAAATCTCAAACACTTTCGGAGGCCAACACAGGTATCTCTAACAAACTAGATATTCACTTTCATGTTCGTTCATAAAATTCTTCTGCCTTATGTTTATACGAATGGAAATGAAAGCTACCATCACTCTCAGTGTGACATTAACCCTCTCCTTACCAACTACAGGAAAATCGTCACATTTGTTACGATACAATGAACATTTTTCTTTAACAGATTTATTTTGCACATCACAAAATTGTATGAAAAATCCTTCATTGTTTTATAAAGCTTGTTAAGCTACACAAAAATGTGCATATCTAGTTCTGGTATGTACTTATTTCTCACGAGTTTGAGCGTAAAAAGTCAAGTTCTGTATAGCATTTCTGGAAAAAATCATGAAAATGGTTGGTAAGGAGAGAGTTAAGTGAGTTAGTTAATGTATTAAGCCTGCATTTGTCTGGAGTGTATGTGTGTTTGTGTATGTGTGTGTGTGTGTGGAGGGGGGATGTGAAACATGTTTGATTAGTGTCTTGTCACACACAAACACGTAATTCTAATGTGTCCCAGTACCAGGGGGAGACGAGCAAGGCAGTGGTGGTCTGAGCCTTTTTCTGTTATATCAAAATCAAACAAGTAATTAGTTATGGATTGAGAGGAGAAGAGTGGTGGAGATATTGAGAAGTTATATTGTTTAGTTAATAGACATAGGTAAAGACTTTATATACTAAATGTGTTATCAAAAATGCAATATGTTGACTTTTTACTATAGCCATCAAATTGGAACCTTATTCAACCTCTGAATTAGTTTGTTTTGTTTTTAAGGGTTTTACGGCGCTTGCAACACATTTAGGTTATATCAGCGCCAGTAAAAAGGAAGAAAATGGGATAGTAAAAAGTTCTAGAATTACAATTAAAGCACCTGAGAAAAAGTAAGACAAAGGGGAATGGGAACAAATAGGGATCAGATGTAGATTCCAAGAGCATACCACCAATGTACTCAGTTTGAGATCACCTATAAGTCTTATCCGGACACAAGCACAAAATCCAACAAAGAGGAATACACTCAAATGCTTACATTATACATTAAAAATTACAAATATAATTATACATAGCAGAGAGATGATTTACAAGGAAAAAAATATCATCTTCCAAAACAATAACTATGCATTTGACTGTTTCCCTCTCAGCCAGGACTCCGACGAGGGCCAGGAAAAAAACCCAAGTAATCTCATTCCAAGACAAAGACAGAAAGCTGGTTGGATAAAATATAAGGGGATAGAAGACACAGTATGTACCTCCCTGCCCGCTATGGGAGGCCAGGATCCCCACCCAGAACCTCTGAATTAGACAAGACAATAAACACTACACCTCATTATAATGAGACCTTACCAAAAACCAATCATGTTTATCTCCCTCACATCCTTCGTAAACTACATACTCAACACGGAAAACTAGAAAACACGGAAATCTCAAACAAATAGGTCTGGTTCCGACTTATCCGAGATTTCCATGCTTCATTGTATTTATATTATATTTTGTTAGTATTTTCAGAGAGAAACAGCTAATAAAACAGGCCTGAATAACTTATAATAAAATAAGTCAGGTTATATATGGAAGAGAGACAAATATCCTAAAAAATCAAGTTCTCTTGTTTTGTTCCACTATTTGCCTTTTAAAATTGTAAACTCCATATATGATATGAGATCAAATGACCAAAGAAATGAAACTGGTATATTGATAGAAAAATACTGTTGCGATTGTAAGTGAAAAACCCCAAAATAGAAATGAACAGTTAATAAAATTTAAAAAAAATAAATAAATTAAAAAAAATAAACCATGCAATAATATACGTTTGGGCTCAAACCCTTCCCCAACCAATACTTGTGTTTTATGTAAACGTGTCAATGCAAGGCTCCGAAGAATGTCCTGTTTCAATCATTTTAACTACACTGAGAGGATACAACTATGTTATCAAACCTCTACAGTCCCTGAATCGAACAGAATCAAAATAAAAAACAAAAATGTTTCATCAAGTTTACCAACACTTTTCCCAATGATGTGTACAAAATTTGATCATATCAATATTATACTGTAATGAGTTGTGGAGAATCAATCATGCATAACATTCATACAAAGTGATAGGGAGTAATACTGTTCAATTAAAAAAATAAATAAAAAGACAAGGCATTAATAAAATTGGTTATATAGTCATTTGTAAGAGATTGCATAGGTTGACAGATTTAACAACAGAGTAACACTTCACTTCATCATCATGTAGTCCTGCAACAATTTGACAATTTTGGTCAGATTATTAAAATCTAGTTGGAAAAATAATCCGTGCTGGTGATTTACAAGAAATGTGTTAAGGAAAATTTTAATAAAGATTTATCTCAAGAAAAGGAACATGTTTCCCCATCCTTCCCAATCCTTTCCCTCCCCAACCATTTTTTTCAATGCTGACATTGCCAACTTTTTCCCAATCTTTGAACTTTTAATACCACTTTATTCCAATGGAATTCAGAGACTGAAATTAAAATATTTTAACAAATTACTTATCAATACGGTCCAATCTAAATCAATTGAATAATAAGATTAACCATACCACTTCTTTTAAAATGTTATTATTTGCCATACTTTTAATTCAAGTGTAATGTGCGCAACTTTCCGTCCTCTTTCACCAGTATGTACTGTCCATAAAAATAAAAGTAATCACAATATATATCTGTAAATTTATTCCAGTTTTAATGCAAGTGCAACACTCATGAGTCGATGAAAGTTAATCTCTAGAGATTATTTATCGTGTATTTTGCTATCACCATTGTCTGGCACTATATCCTACACAACCTGCTTTCCAAGTTTTCATAATTTCATAGCTACCAAATTATAGTGTCACCATTGTGATATATATTTATTTATTCTATTTTTAGTTTTTAAATTTTGAGCACTCAGATGGCAATGGAATTAAATTTAATCTGAAATAACAAACAAACATTACTTGGTCGTGATTTTTTATAATACAGTACGTTGTGTTTTTGACGGGACACCAGATTTGTTTTTGTTTTTAAGGGTTTTACGACGCTTGCAAAACATTAAGGTCATATCAGCGCCAGTAAAAAGGAAGAAAATGGAATAGTAAAAAGTTCTAGAATTACAATTAAAGTTAAAGCACCCAAGAAAAGCTAAGACAAAGGGGAATTGGTTCAAATAAGAAACAGGTGTAGATTCCAAGAGCACACTATCAAAGTACTTAGTTTGAGATCACTAAAAGTCTCATCCAGACACAAGCACAGGTCCCCACTAAGAGGATACACTCAAATGTTTTACAAATCATGTATAATATAAAGTAAACATAATACAATGCATAACAGAGAGATGATTTACAAGGAAAAAAAATATCATCTCCCAAAACTAACTATACATTTGACTGTTTCCCTCTCAGCCAGGGCATCCGGCCAGGACCAGGACAAAACCAAGTAATCTCATTCCAAGACAAAGACAGAAAGCATGTTGGAAACCAGATGTAGGGGAACAGAAGAAACAGTAAGTACCTCCCTGCCCACTATGGGAGGTCAGGAACTCCACCCAGAGACACCAGATTAATATTGAATATTGTGGAATCACTCAACCCAGAACCGTTAAGTGATTAAATGCGAGAGAATCATTTATATACAAATATATCGCAACAACATTATAAGTAGAAGGACAGTACAATATGACTCAAATATGGAAAGTAAGGAACAAAGAGTGCATCCTTCTCTAGGGCATGTCACTCTGATAATTGTAAGCACAAATAATATTTTAAACAATGGACAGCATGAATAATAACTAATTAAGCTGTAACTAAAGTCAATTGGCTACACAGAAGTCTACTGTAACACTTAGCATGGGAAGTCACAGTTCATAACGTTAATTGGAGTGTGACTAATAGAGCGAGACAAAATGTCGGAAAGTGTGGGACGGATCATTCCATCAGTGTAGTTTCACTATTAAAAATCAACTGAGCTTCTCTCTTCCTTCTTTTCTTTCTTTCTCTGCCACCCCCCCCCCCCCCCCCCCCACCCCTTCTTCCCCAAGTGTATATATATATATATATATATATATATATATATATATATATATATATATATATATATATATATATATATATATATATATATATATATATATATATATATATATATAAATATATATATATAAATATATATATATATATATATATATATATATATATATATATATATATATAATATATATATATATATATATATATATATATATATAATGCATGTATGTATGTGTTGGTGTTTGTGCGAGTGTGTTCAAAATAGAGTATATTTTTGTCTCTCACTCTCACTCTCTCTCTCTCTCTCTGTGTATATATATTGAAAATTATAATCTTTACATTAAACTGTAGAAGTTCTATACTTACAGTTACTGATGCTCGTCTTCGCCTAATAAATTGAAGCTTACAACTCAACACTTATCATTATTTTTTACTTTGTTTTATGACACCATACAAATTAGTTCAACTTTCTTGTCCCATAAGATGACGCACATACACAAATCCAACCCCCCCCCCCCCCCCCCATACATACACACACACACACACACACACACACACACAACAAAAAAGAAAACAATGAACGACACAGCAACCCTGGACCATCTTTGAAAACAATATTTTTCTTCGATGATGAATAATAGATATTTAATAACTTTTTTAATCCAAATGGAAATATGTATAAACAAACATCACAATTCTGTAGTAAGAGAGGATAAAATTTATATTTATAGGTTTTCTACTGTTTGCGTAAATATAAATATATATCACTGGTATTCTTTCATAATGGGTTGTTTGATTCATTCATGTTAAAATATTTTGGATCATATATAGTAAGTTTAAAAGCAACCATTTGTGTCTTGTGAAGGGTATATCAAATATAAAATAAATTTAAAGGAGCAGGAAAATGTACAGTTACGAAAACAAATACAAAGTTATGGTAGGACTTGAAGAGGAACGGAACATAGACAAGTAATAAAAAGTAGATTTTTAACCTGAGAAAGCCAACTGGCATCTTTCACATGTCTCTTCTTTCCGTCATCTCCTTAATCCCACCCAATACCATTCCCACACTTTCCTCCCCGCTAGTGGTTTCATATGATCACATGGCGGAACGCCAAGTTCCGCCTCTAAAATATAGTAGAACTCTGTGATTGGCTAATAACAAAGGGGGGCAACTCTTTCCTAGTGTAACTCGATAATAAGTCCAAAACACAGTAGACATTATGATATAAGCTGGAGAGGACAAAACCCTGATAATCGTGATCACAGCCTTAAACATTACATGTTACCATTTTTTCTGTTAATTATTATCTCTAGTTTGTCGTTTTCCTAACCAAATACTAAAATAAAATCTAATACGTCCAAGTTTATTCTATGGTTAAGTAAGCTAGCCACAATCTAGCTGTGACTCATTGCCTAAATCAGTAACACTTGGTATACACCTGTCGTGTAAACAACATACTCTAAGTTCAAGTTGATGAAGTCTGCATAGCATCGAAAAAGTGCATTTGCAAAAATAAGTGAGGGAAGGACTCACAATTTTGCAAATATATATAGAAATATATATATGATAAATATTTAGAATATAAACATCTGAATCACAAACTGTGACTTTTCACATGTTATTAAGGATGAAAGACAATATTGCACAATTTAAGAAAAATAAACACATTTGAATTAATAACTTGAATTGCACTTTTAACCACTTATTCCACAGGACCCACTTAAAAGTATGGCAAAAATTCAATCCTTTTCAAAATTGCCTACTGAATAAACCAATTTTAAAATCTTTCTCAGTCTAATCTGAAGTAAATGTTTAATCTTTTATTTTGGCATAACGTGATTAAAAACCCTTTGAAGCAAGCTGTTGATTTTTTAATTTTAACTCATAATTAAATTTTCTCACAAAATGTATGCCTTGGATACCCAATAGACAAATTACTAAACACCACTTTACTTTGTAGGTGAATTAGAGAAAATTGTAATCATCTGATTGCTATGCTTTGGTCAGTTTTACCAAGAGCTAATTGATAAAAAGCACGACTCATGATTTTAAGCTGAAATGAAACATAAGTCTAGTTGGCTTATGAGTCAATAGTGCTTCCAATTTAGCTATCAGGTACTCGTATTTTAACAAAATGAAATTTCAAATCTAATATTAATATTGCTCAAGCTGAATATGCACAACTTTTGTTACACAACGAATGTCTATCAAAAAAGTTTCTTAGATAATCAGGAATGAGACAGGTTTCTAGATTAATCATTAAAGGAATTGCAAAACCTGAATCCAGTGAGAATGATCCATCTGATATTGGTAGAAAAGAAAAAGACTAATACAATTATTTCAAACAGAATTGACCAATAACTACCCAATGCATTAAGATGAAATAACAGAAATGAAATAAGCACCTTATAAAGAAAATAGAAGAAACAAATAATGGCAGTAAATGATTATGGTTCAAGTTCAAATAACAATAACAAATTCAGTAACAGGCACAAAGACATTACAAACAGCCTGACAACAATAAGGAAGTATCATTATAGTCCATGTTTTCTAAAACGTTCAAACCCCAGGAAATTATGAGGCTTCATAAATGTTATTCATGACCCACAGCCTCAATCTAGTATAATGTTGGGGTAGACTAATTTTATATCTTTGTTGTAAAGTTTGAGTAGTATTGTTTTGTCGTTGATTAAAAGTAAGTACAAGGGCTGTCCCACAAAAACAAAACAAAAAAACAGAAAATGGCCATTTATTTCAAACCAATTAAGATTTTTTTTAGACTGTAAACGCCAAATGAAAATGCATTAAAATTGCACTGCAACAATTTCCCCAAGGAGCTTCAATATTGCCATGTATATTGAACACGAATGACTTCATAGCAAAAATGGCCACTGTTATTGAAAAAAAAAAGGTCAAAAGCTAAGTTTGAGATTTTTTCGGTTTCTGCAGGCTTAGGACTAAAGCCATTTGAAATTAATGGTGATATTCCAGCAGTTTATGGATAAGATGTCTTAGGAAGATCACAAGTATATAATTGGTGTGAATTTGGACAATGTCAAAGGCCATTTAGAAACAATACTCACTGGTCAAAATTCAAATATTTCTCCAGACCAGTGGAAATACTCGACAAATATGCACCATTCAAACAAGGATCATCATCAACAGGAAGTATGCTTCATGGTATACCTCAGACTCAGATGTAAAAGAAGCTAAAACGAAGTTTCGGAGAAAGACTACTGAAAAAATCAGGTCTTACTATTCATTGTGAAATACACTAGAACACATAACAACAATAAAAAAATCAAAGTTTCATTTCGGGCCTGAAAGACATTTAAAAAGCAAAGCTGAAACTTCCAAATCCTGGAAACAATTATTTGGCATCTGTAATGATCTACTTGGACGTGGAAGATGCACTTACACTACCATTTACAAAACAACAAAAGAGACATGCCAAACAAATTCGTCAACTTTTTTGGAGACAAAATTCATAACATTCGTTCAAAACAAGATCAGCATGAACCGCCTTTAGATACAGATACATTCTGTGGCACCCCTTTAGACAAATTTAACCCAGTTTCATCAAATTTCATAAAAGAGTTGATCACAAAAGCCCCCCCCCCCCCCCCCCCCCCCCCCCCCCCATATGAAATCCTGTGACCTTGACCCCTTACCAGCACAGCATTAATTGTGAGCATATCAAGTCAACCAGCCACTGAACTGTTTTTGATGAGCTGACGTGCAGAAATTTTCTGGGATGATGTGGACACTGTGTCATGAATGCAGGCAGTGATCTCTAAATGTCTGCTGAAGACTTCCTAGGATAGGTTGTTACAGGTGACAAAACTTGGTTACAGTTACAGTACAGCGTTCAATCCCAGACACGAGCCTATGGCACCAAAAAGTTCAAGAATGGGATATCAGCGAAAAAGGTCATGGCGTTCTTGAACCAAGATAGACAATGACAATCAACACCACAATACACTGCCAAACTTGACAAACTCAAGAGAACTTTGGGCCAAAAAAAGCCAAGGCAACTGATCTGTGGCATGATTTTGCAACATGACAATGCAACTACCCATACTGTTTATGACACCAATGGCTGGATCCAGAGACGTGGATGGGAAGTTTTATCTCACCCCTCTCACATTCGTGATTTAGCACCATCTGATTAGCGCCTTTTCGGACCAATGAACCGCTTTCTGACAGGGACTCAATTCACCAATGACAACAAGCATTTGGGGGCCTGTGAGAGACTGCTGCAGTCCTTCTTCAAGCAAGGCATCTTCTTCCTGGTCCCACACTGGGAGAAATGAATCAATCACAATCACAACAATCATTACATTGAATGTAAAGCAAGGTATTCAAGGTAATCAGTGTTTTTTGAAAAATAAGATTTAACCCAAAATTGTTGAATCTATGGCCATTTTCCAGTTTTTAGTGAGACAACCCTGTAATAAGTTATTTCAACAGCCCCGAATTTCTACAATGAATTCAGTATCCTACAAACTTCAAAGATTTACATTTCTTAATTCTAATCATTTAAATTCACTCTGGAAAATTTCATCATCTGGTCTGCTCTGGCATAATATCAATTAATTTTAGTTTTAGAAGTTTATCAGCCCTTACGAGATTTTAAAATAATTTCAAAACCAACACAAAAAGACAATTAGATTAATGCAGAATTCAATGCTTGTAGTTGTAGCACCTAAAATGGGAAAGCAAAAGCAAAAGTTACCTCTAACAAAAGGGAGACATTCAGACATTCCTATTACTGCAGTCACTCCAAGGGATGACTTAAAGTTTACAGGGAAAAATAAATTATATCTCACATACTTACATCCTTTTTCACACCCCCCCCCCCCCCCCCCCCCCCCCCTTCCTCTCCCCAAATCAAGGAAAGGACAACAGATTTGAGTAAAAGACATAATGATTACTCTTTGAGGTGGCAGATCATAAGTTTATCATTTTGTGTGTTTATTCAATACTCCCATCATGCATAATTTCATCATCGATCGTGAAACACTTCAAGATGAGAAATACAACATTAGGAGAGATCTCCATTGCTGCAAAGTTAGAATAACAAAATCATCTTGTTTTTGTTAGTTGAGTACAAAGTTATGAAGCCTCCATTAGATCGAAAAACGAAGAATACATTTATAAAATCAAACCAAAAAAAAGCATGTGAATGAGTGAACACACAAATTACAATACAACTTCTCTTGAGGCCAAGGAAGAGCACAATAAAAATCACATACATAACGCTAATATCCATGGTCCCTTTCAATGCAAGCTGCCATTATTAATGCTAATAATGAAATGAAAAATTAGGGAGATGGCACTGATACAAGTAAACGCTAAAAATAAATATTTTTGCGTATGATAAAGTGCCAGACAAAACAAATGGAGAGAAAAAGAAACAAGAGAAAAAATAATCCCATTCATCAAGAAATAAATCAAGGTGCTTGATGGGTAAATGATGTTGCAAAAAGTACCGTGCTAAAGAGAAGTATCCTTTCAAAAGATTAGAAAGCTAAAGATAGTCCATTTAACACTAAAGAACTTAAGATAAAATCTAATTGTGGGCCTTGTGGCCCTCAGGACTACTTTATTTGGTCTGGCACCATATTCACACACATAACTTTTCACATTTTTGTATAATCAATATCAATGAATTTTTAAAAAATAAATTTAAAATGGGACTTTCATTGTTCTTGTTGAATCCAAGGCCAATGTACTGGTAAAGTTTCATAGAAGGTGAGTCATTAATTCAGAGTCAGATAAATAGTAGGAAAGGTGGAAAAGACAAGTAGGTAGGTAAGTAGGTAGATGGACATGAGGCACAAGAGTAATAACTGCCTTTTAGATTCATGCAAAATATTGAGAGACAATGCATATTACTTGATATTCCCTTTTTGGCATTAGAGGAATCATTTGGAATGCCATTGAAAATTACTAATACTGTTGAGAACGCTTCAAATCTTAAATTATAAATTAAAAGACCAGCTACACCAAAATAGATACTTTGCCCCAGAAATATCTTTCTATTTCCTCTAAAGATTTTCCTTTTGTCTCTGGCACATATTTTGTAACGAACCACAGTGCAAATATACAACAAAAACCAAAGAAGCAGAAGATTCCATCATTCCCAAAGGCAACTTGCAGTGCTGGAAACTCTTTAGTAACGATGAAAGCTGAACCCCAAGAAGCAAATATGGCTACTGATCCAGCTGATCCTTTGCATCGTGATGGAATGAGTTCAGACATAATTAACATTGGTACAGGTCCCCAGCCGATTGAAAATGCTGTGATATAGACAGTTAGACACACAACCGGACCCCATTTCTTAATACCATGGGCCAAAACATTTTGATTCAACAGATTATAATAAATTCCAAAGCCAAATAATGTCAGGGCCATTGTTAATCCTCCAATTTGAAGAAGTTTGCGTCTGCCTGCTCTATCCATCAGATACACACCGCCTATTGTAGCAAACACTTGGACAACGCCTATGATAGCAGTTGCTGTTTTTGCAAAGTCTCCAACTGCAGTTTCAAATATTGACACTGTATAGAACATGACAGCATTGATTCCACACATTTGCTGAAACAACATGATAAGTGCTGAGAGCAACAAAGGGTGCGACAATTCTTTTCTCCTAAGAATTTCAAAAAACGACAGTGTTTCTCCTGGGTCTTTATTCTCCTCTAGCTCTCTTATTTCCTCCTTAATATCGGAATGAGGGTCTCTGATGGCAGAAAGGGCTTTACATGCCTCAACTTTGTTATTCAGTGCAATCAGTCTACGAGGAGTTTCAGGAATGAGGACACTCAAAATGCCTCCTGCTACACATGGTGCGATGCAAAGATGAGCGAGCCACCTCCATTCAAAGAAAAGCCCTAAGATATATGACACAGCGATTCCGATTGTTATTGAAAGCTGTACACAAGAGCCAAGAATTCCTCTCATTGATGGAGTCGAAATTTCAGCGATATATATTGGAACACAAATGGTAACCATCCCACTGCCAACACCTGTAAGCAAACGTCCTGCAAAACAATGAGTTGGAGTAGTAGCAGATCCGATCAATATGAATCCTAATGTCAAAGGTATGTTTAAACACACCACTGACCACTTACGTCCAATTTTCTCCAGAAGCCATCCACCGGTAATAGCGCCAACCATTGCCCCAACTGTCAGCAAAGAACCGAACAAGCCAATGCTATCTTGCTTTATAATTCCACGTTTTATCATACTCGGGATAGAGGGAGAGCTATAGCCGATTGCTATGCCAAAATTTAGAGCACTTATTAATGCACAACTGGAAACACAAACAAGCTTTCTTTGAGAACCTTCATATTTGTTGTTGCCGTTCGGCAACAACCCTACTCCAACCGAACTCTTACCAGCCATTT
>NC_088361.1:29589597-29607097 GCF_034508935.2 Berghia stephanieae
TATCTATCTATCTATCTATCTATCTATCTATATGTCTGTCTGTCTATCTATCCATCTATCTATCTATCTATCTATCTATCTATCTATCTATCTATCTATCTATCTATCTATCTATCTATCTATCTATCTACATATCTATTTATCCATTAATAGGTTTGTCTGTTTGTCTGTTTATCTATCCATTTCATTTTTTAGTTACAGGTCATTAATTGTTGAAGGCTCTATCTGCTTTTGTACTTAAAATTAAATGTTTATCCTACAACAATCTCTGTAAGTGTAAGATTAGGCAACTGTTGTCCTATTAAGTCTTAGCATATCCTGTAATTTCATGAATAATTAAAGAGGGACAAAGGAGGACCCCCACCTCAATCATTACCCAATACAGCTAGACACAGATATAAAAGCACGTGGTGTGTATCAAAATGCACAAACACACACGTATGTAACACACGCATGCTGACGTCATGAAGCATCGCCCGAGCATTATGGCCTACAGCCACAGCGCATGTGATGAGCGTTGACCAATCAGAATCATTCATTTGTAAGGTTGTCAGGGAAAAACCTAGACTTGTTTACACTTTTTAAAGTTCATTATTGGTTCAACCATGAAATTGTGGAAACAGTCATGCTTTCTCTGAGATAGATAAAGACACGCCCTTTGCTGTGATATCTTACATCTTATTGGTGGAGAAAAAGACTCGGTATTACTAAGCTTTGGAAAGGGTGGCTCTCTGAGAGAAAGTAAACTCTCGTTTTGAATGTGTCACTGATAGTTGCATGTTTAAACTTGAAATTTATATAACTTATCGTCAATGTTTATGTTGAATTATTATGTTTTCATGTAGAAAAATTATTGTAGTTTCTGAAACAACCAAAAACTGAAAATTGATAATTTTGACCATTTCCACTTTAAAACCGGTTTTCTTCGTTTTCCAAATCCCGACTTAATACCGGTTCGAGGCGGAGGGTCACATATATATACTTCTTCAGTCGGCGTAATCCATTGTAATGTCCGTAGAAAACTCCAAACTAAAGTTGTTTCGTTGTGTAGTGGTGATTAGTTTTGATGTGTATTGTGATGTGCTCTCATGTTTATATTATGAGTGTGTGTGTGTGTGTGTGTGTGTATGTGTGTGTATGCGTGTAGGTGTGTTGTGTGTCGTGTGTACATGTGTGTGTGATATTGTAGTGGAATGTGGAACAGCCAAACAGCGCCCCATTGTACGTCCACGAACACTCCAACCACCCACCTACGATAATAAAACAAATACCCACCATGATAGAACAACGGCTAAACAACCTCTCTTCAAATGAAAACATGTTCAACGAAACAAAACAAGACTACGAAATGGCACTCAAACAGAGCGGACACACCTCAACACTGAAATACAAAAATTTAACACACGCCACAACACCAAAACAAAACAGAAAAAGGAATATAATATGGTTCAACCCGCCGTTCAACAACGCAATCACTTCAAATATCGGCAAGCAGTTCCTTGCACTCATCGATAAACACTTCCCGAAGAACCACCGTCTGCACAAAATAATCAACAGAAACAACGTCAAGATAAGCTACAGCTGTGCACAAAACATGAAACAGATCATTACCAACCACAACAGACAAATCATATCCGAACCCAACAACACCAATACAAATAAAGACAACTGTAACTGCAGAAAGAAAGACAATTGCCCTCTTAAAGGAAACTGCCAAAAAAGCGCCATAGTCTACAAAGCCACCATAACCACTGATAACACCGCAGCACAATACATCGGCAGCACAGAACCCCCATTCAAAACACGATACAACAACCACAAAGCCTCCATAACACATGAAAGCAAAGCAAAAAGAACCAAATTAGCAATGCACTATTGGGAACAAATAAACACACAAAAAACACCAACAATAACCTGGGAGGTCGTCAAGCAAAGCAGCCCCTACAGATGCGGTGCTAGAAAATGCAATTTATGCCTGACAGAGAAACTGGAGATTTTACTACACAACCACAGAAACAATAGCACCTTAAACAAAAGATCTGAACTGATGACAATGTGCAGACACTCTAACAAATTCAAGCTCAAAACGCAAAAGGCCAAATAACTCTCCCCCCCCCCCCTCCCGACCCCATTATACCCCTCCTCCCCTCTTCCCTCCCCCCCCCCCCCGCGCCCCCCCCCCCCCCCCCCCCCCCCCGCCGCAACCACATTCCACTACAATATCACACACACATGTACACACAACACACAACACACCTACACGCATACACACAGATACACACACACACACACACACACACACTCATAATATAAACATGAGAGTACATCACAATACACATCAAAACTAATCACCACTACACAACGAAACAACTTTAGTTTGGAGTTTTCTACGGACATTACAATGGATTACGCCGACTGAAGAAGTGTAAAAAACACAGAAACGAGTCGTCTCGGCCAAAAAAATGTGAGTGAAAGTTTACATTATATATTAGCTCTAACCACCATTATCGAGCACTTTCGTACCTACAAGTACCCACCAGCACTCATAAATATATATATATATATATATATATATATATATATATATATATATATATATATATATATATATATATATATATATATACATATCACATATATAGATAGATAGATAGATAGATAGATAGATAGATAGATAGATAGATAGATAGATAGATAGATAGATAGATAGATAGATAGATAGATAGATAGATAGATAGATAGATAGATAGATAGATAGAATATTGATATTGTTGGGTTCGGATATGATTTGTCTGTTGTGGTTGGTAATAGTCTGTTTCATATTTTGAGCACAGCTGTAGCTTATCTTGAGGTTGATGGATAGATAGATAGATAGATAGATAGATAGATAGATAGATAGATAGATAGATAGATAGATAGATAGATAGATAGATAGATAGATAGATAGATAGATAGATAGATAAATGGATGAATAGATAAGACAGATATGCAGATAGACGTATAGTTAGTACACGTTCTCGTCAAACACCTTTTTTGTAAAACATCATGTGGCACTCTTAGAATATTCGTCACTATGTTTTGCTAAGTACACATTTACAGTTGAGTCGAATTTGGTTGATTAAAATTCTGAAAATTCAGAATTTAAAAAAAAAACATTCGAATTGGGTAATGTATGTAAAGTGCAAAGTTTTCAATAATTCCAAACGGACACCTAGAAGTGAAGGTTTAGACCGTGTCTATAGAAATTTTAATTTATTAATTGTAAAGATTCCACATTGGGTTTATATAGCGAATCCATCTGCTCTGGCAATTACACTGAGAATGACCCATAGATAAAGCCAAATACGGACATAATTACTTACTGCACGCGCAGGTAATTACTTGGCACGCCCGCTACTATCTAACCTCTTCATCGCGGCTGTGCCAGGTACCATGCGAGAGCCACTTTTTCGGAACTCTTTACTTTGGAAGTCCAAGTTCTCGTCCTTCCTATTTCGATGTTTCTAACGTTGCTAGAAAAACGTAAATAAAGTCTAAAGTTCTCACTTCCGGATTTCCTTTAAAACTTGGATCGGGAATGATCCGGAATCACCAGCTCCATGGATTGTTTATGACCAGGGAGCTCTACTGTCTGTTCACCTAGTTTATGACTGTCAACCGGCAACCTGAACAATGAAGTCTTCAGCAGCAATGTCATCTAAAGCCTAAATGCTTGAACATGCAGCCAAAATTCTAGAGCTTTAAAAAAAAATTGCAATCAATTGAAGAAATAAATCGAACAAAGGTACGAGATAAATAAAGATGAGTCATTCAACTCACACTGAAGTTGAAGTGAGAAATGTGTTTCTGTGGTTCGCATCTTTTATTTCATTTTATCAGTAGCCTACACTAGAGCCAGTTCAAGTTCAGTATTTGTGTTTCACGGAGGATCCGTGACACATAGTCGGCCTATAGTCACAATCGGTGACTCAGACTATGACTGTGATTGCTCTAGAAAATTCTAGATCTAGAATAGATAGAAAGAAGACTGTCAGATTAGATTAATTTGTACCCTCGATTCTAGAATTTTCTAAAAAGTAAGAGATTATAATTATGTGGTACTGTCATCACATCAATCTGTATTGTATTCTCAGGTAACGTCGTTTTCTTCTATAATTTGAAATAAGAATAAGACGGGGTTTCTTTTATAATTATTATTATTATTATTATTATTATATTAGGCAGTTTAGTGAGCAGTGGCAGTCAAATTTTGACCCAACTCGCCCATAGGAAAGTTGTGACTGGAAATTGCCGTTCGCGTTTTAGGGGGTTCAATTAAAGATGCATAACTTCGTTATAAAGAGGAATATCGCAGATATTTTGGTATCATTATTTTCGTCTTTCAATTTCCTTTTAAATGGTGCCAATTAAGGAAAAATCCATTAATAATTCCAGAAGTTATAGGAAGTTAAAATTTGGCAATTTTCAAATGCATTTATTTTTTTATTTACCGCGTGTGTTTTTAAAATTTAAACGCTTGTTTTTAGAATAACATCTAAACTTTATTCATGCCAAATTTCAGGGCTCTACATCGATGCGCAGACACCTTTTAACTCTGCGCCGAAATGCCTTGTTTACATTATCTTCTCATCATGGCTGCCGGACGATATCGATTTTTAAATATATATAAATATATTTTAAATTTAGTTATGTATTATGTTAAATTTAGTCCATAATATTTTCAGTACTATTATTTACTATGTTTTTATTTTGAATACATACTTTCCAACTTTATTTATAGGCATTTTATAATTTTTGTTTTAAAAGTTATTATATTTCTTCTCTTTGTGAAATCCGATATTAATGATATCGATATTTTAAAAATACCAATTGCTTTAATTTTATTTTATTTTACCTTGCCATCAAGTCATCAAGTTTCTTTCCCATATGTTTAGATATGTTTATCATTTGTATCCATATTCTAAAGGCCTTAGCCTTAATAATTATTATGGTAAGAAGTTCTATTAGTTTTGACACCCCCATACATTGAGAGAGAAGGGGGGGGGGGGGGGGAGGGGGATAAAATTATATTAATTGTCAGTTCAAATCATGTAATAGCAATAAACCCAAAGTGTTTAGCAGACTTTTTTAAAGTATTAAAAGCCAGAACTTTCCTTCTAATTATAATAGGGAATCTGTTTCAATTTATTTGAACTTTTTCAATCTACCATTTTATTTATATGCAATTAAATTGCCATAGGTAAAAATAAACTCATTATGTCATTACACATGTTTATATCTTTTCATTTAAATAGTCTCAAACCCTTTTTTATTCTCTCTATGTATTAATTAAAAGAGGGTAATTATTTGCAATTGTTTCCGTGAGATATTGGGAATAAATCCAAAAGTGATAGAGCAAATTGTTTCTTACGTCTAGCCGAGTTTTTGATTATGAAACATTTGCGACATATTATGTAATAATGTGTTAATTTGAAATGTTTATCTTCCTCTTTATTAATGTAAATGCATTGTTCTCGATAAGACGAACATTTTGGTATACAATATATGATAAGAACTCCATATTGACTGTTTTAACCATTTTTTATTAACATCACGCGATTTCGGTCACAACTTTGCAATGGTAATTTTGGGGTAAAAATCGGTCTGAAATTTCAGACTTTGAACTGCCGTAACTACATTTCTAATCAAGATAGAAACAAAATTCAAACTGTTTTGTAATCTGTGTTGCCAGCTCTTTCATATGACATTGGTTTCAAGTGTGTGAGGTACATTTAGAATTTCTATTAAACTCCCTAATTATATGGAACAAAACGAAAGTTATTGAGGAACTAAAACTGAAGTTGAAAAGTCTTGTTATATAGTGGTGAAGTTCCATCAGTGACAAGCAAAGACCATACCACTTAGCCATGCTGTCCCTTGTTTTTGCTGTTGGCTGGAGCAGGGTTCAGGCGATTGTCTTTTTAAAAATCTATTTTATAATCATTTTCGCTCAATACTTTTGACTGCTCACGGCCACGGCTTCTACATCTAGCAGCCTAGTCTTAGTCTTAGTATTTAATATTCTTAGAAGAGACATCCACATACACTGACACTGACCATAAAACTAGTATTAGTAACAACAAACACAGACACCGACAGGAAATCTTTCATACCACAAATTATATGCGGCTGGAGCATATTGCAAAATAACTGGGTGGGGTTCCTGACCTCCCATAGTGGGCAGGGGGGTACATACTGTGTCTTCTATCCCCGCCTTATATCTGTTTTCCAACATGCTTTCTGTCTTTGTCTTGGAATGAGATTACTTGGTTTTGTCCTGGTCCTGGCCAGATGCCCTGGATGAGAGGGAAACAGTCGAACGTATAGTTAGTTTTGGGAGATGATATTTTTTTCATTGTAAATCATCTCTCTGTTATGCACTGTATTATGCTTTCTTTATATTATATATGATTTGTAAAACATTTGAGTGTGTTCCTCTTATCGGGGACCTGTGCTTGTGTCTGGATGAGACTTTTAGTGATCTCAAACTAAGTACTTTGATAGAGTGCTTTTGGAATCTTCACCTGTTTCTTATTTGAACCAATTCCCCTTTGTCTTCCCTTTTCTTGGATGCTTTATTGTAATTCTAGAACTTTTTACTATCCCATTTTTTTCCTTTTTACTGGCGCTGATATGACCTTAATGTGTTGCAAGCGCCGTAAAACCCTTAAAAAACAAACAAACATATTGCAAAATAACATAGTAAAATACATACAAAATTAAAATTTTGAAACAAAACTTTCAGAATGTAACTCACAGCAAAATCACAATAAAATCAGCTAGTGACAATGTGTTGAACATTGTGGTGTTGCAGATGCAGGACATGCCCACACTTTTTCGTGGACAATTCCTTCAAATTCCCGAATAAAGTGTGATACATCCGACACACATTCATCTGCGCGGATCTTAACCTAATTTACTCTATAATCTGCAAACATTGCCACAAGACATACGTGGAAGAAACTGGCAAGAGACTAAGCGACAGGTATGGACAAAATCTGCGCTCTATTGAAAACCACGAGGACAAACCTGTCAGCCACCACTTAAATGGGTCCAGTCATCGAGGATTGCACGACATCCAAATTACCGTCCTTCAGTACTGTCACACCACTAAACAACACAGGAAATACAGGAAGGCAGAACTGATACTAAAACTGAACACCCTTTCACCTCAAGGCATGAATTCAAGACTGGACCTCATTTAAATATTATACTCCTTTGTCTCTTGCCCCGACTCCCCCGGCCATCCATCATCTTTTCCTTTTATTACTTATCAGTATCATTACTACTATGACTACTACCACTACTATTACTACCACTACTACTACTACTACTACTACTACTATTAGTACTACTACTACTACTACTACTACTACTACTACTACTACTAAAAGTACTACTGTTGCTTCTGCTGCTGCTACTGTCACTGATGATTATACTATACTGACATCCTTTATTTTTTGTATTTTTTTCCAATTCCATTGTATTTAATTTCCAACAATAGTCTACGCTTTTTTTTAATTACACAGTTCCTCTCTGCCTCCCCTCTTTTCACTTGATTAATTAATTGCGCACCTTTTAGAAAGATCTATTGTTCTACTTTAATTCATGCTTCCTTACAAAGGAGCATACTGTTTCCTGCCCATCAATGTTTTGTTGATTCATCTTAACAACACCAGTACCGCGTTATCTCATTCATCTGTAGTGTTTCATTCATCCTGTTTGTTGATTCAGGAGAAACCCGAAACATTTGTTTTATCTGTTTTCGTAATTAAATTGAATCTTACATTCAATTCCACCTTTTTATTTATTTCTTCGAGCTTCGAGCAGCAACATTTACATTAAGACAAATAGGTACAAATAGAGATAAGATGTTTGTCTTTTATTAGACAGACTCAATTCAAATTTTATAGCAATAAAATGTTGTTGTTTTTTTTCTGCCGTAAAGTTTTAAAACTGCATTTTTTTTACCTTTAATGCCCATTTTTTATAAACTGAAACCTTCCTCTTTAAGACGATACCAAATTTATCTCTATACATGTTTTTATAGCTAAGGTATTAATGGATAAATGACCCGGTTAAAAAGATATATATATTTTCTCAACACCTGATGCAAAATATATATATAGGGGGGTTTTTTCTGCCACAAAAATGACATCTATGGTGGTATCTAATTATATGACTCCTGGGTTTTTATAATTGTGACAATTCGGGCTGCTTAGTGATTGTAGACATTTCCATAATGGCTAAAGTTAACCATAAGATTACCCTGAGTAAAAATATAGAGATCTGGCTGTCAGAAGCGCTGGTGATCGTACTCCACTTAATATTCCGTGTCGTAGTTCTGGGGTCAAAACCTTATTTTTTCTTTCTGTAGAACAATATAAACAATGTATTTTATGGCCTCAATTACTTTATTACCTTCTATTTTTTATATCAGTGTCATTTTTTAATGTATGTTAATATGGTCAAGTATTGTACACTTTTTGTCTTAAGCTTCTTCTTTTTAGGCCTGATTCTACACTTTTTAACCACTTAGGGTTAGCACCTCTGCTTTAGATATGTTTGGGTTTGTTTTTTGTTTTTTAATTTATTGAGAGTAAGTTACTTTTTTTTTCCATTTCAGATAGAAATATACCAACCAATCATCCTTGAATCCTTATTGAACTTTGACCCTGCGACAGAATGGCAAACATAACAGTGTCATCGAGTCCTTTGGTGTCTGTGAATGTGACCAGTTGTGTCAATCCTTATGGCGTCCAACGCCGATTTGAAAGATCCCTGACCATTTCAGCTCTCAAACTTAAACTTGAATTGGTCAGTGGTGGGACAGCACAAAACATGAAACTGACCATCCTGAATTCTGATAATGTCAAAGTTTGCACCCTTGACAATGATGAAGCAGTGCTTGGGTCATACCCAGTCGATGATGACATGGTTTTGCATGTGGAAGATCCTAACTTAAAACCAGATGAATTTATGGATGTGTCAAAAGTGGAAAAATATGAAATTTCTGATGATGCTTATGCAAAACGGACTGATAGTGTGAGAGCTTTCAAGGAAAGGAATAAATTGGGTAGGTTTAATGAGGAAGAGATGAAGAAGAAAGAAGAAGAAGCAAAGCTTAAGGAAGAAGCAGAAGAGGAGAAGGCCAAGACAATGAAATTGGATGATCGTTGTGAAGTTCGTGTACCAGGGCAACCGTCCAGACGTGGATGTGTCAAGTATCTTGGGATAACAGATTTCAAACCTGGTATATGGGTTGGTGTTCAATATGATGAACCTTTCGGCAAGAATGATGGATCTACAGGAGGGAAACGTTATTTTGAATGCCCTCCAAAGTACGGTGGCTTTGTTCGACCATCTCATGTTGAAGTGGGGGATTTCCCTGAGGAAGACTTTGATTTGGATGAAATGTGAAAGATAATTGAACCTTATTGCCCTTATACCTTTTTACTTTGTTCAAAACCTTAAGTATTGAAGAACCCTTTCATGCAATGGGGGCAAGGAGGAATTTTTTATTTGTAAACAACACTAAAATATTTATACTAACGAAAGAGTGAAAATGGAAAGGCTTCGTATGGGAACAAAACAGACAATGGACGTTTCGGGTACAAACCCTTCGTCAGCACAACAATACACAAATAAACGTGGAAAACAAATAAAATATAATGAAAAATAACTTGTATCGCCTGTACTCAATGGTGGTTGCAGTATGAATGAAATGTTAGCGTGGCGTGGGTAGAGGATAGGGTGCCCCAGGGGGGTGATCTAATTGATAAGCAAAGGTCAGCGTCAGGGAACAGAACTTTCCAGACTGTAATGGAAGATAAAAGACATATTGGTAGTAGTAGTAGTAGTAGTAGTAGTAGTAGTAGTAGTAGTAGTAGTAGTAGTAATAGTTGTAGTAGTAGTAGTTGTAGTAGTAGTAGTAGTAGTAGTAGTAGTAGTAGTAGTAGTAGTAGTAGTAGTAGTAGTAATAGAACGCTGTAGTTGAACAGTAGGGGGGGGGTGGAGGGGGCGAGGTGAAAGGGTCACGGCGGAGGTGGGGGGGGGGGGGGGTTGTTGGATGAGCGAAGGTCGAATCTTCGCGAAGGAACGATGCGATAGTAAAGTGGAATACACCAATAAATAGATAGATGGATAGGCAGATAGATAGGTAGATGGTCAGAAAAGAGGGGAGAGAAGGGAGAGAGAGAGAGAGAGAGAGAAATTAATTTAAAAAAAAAAAAAAAAAAAAAAAAAGGGGGCGGGGGGGGGGGGGTTGGTTTGAGGCGGACCGGTAGAGAGGGGGAATCAGAGAGAGAGAGAGGGGGGGGGGGGGAGAAGAGGGAGGGGGGGGGGGACAAAGAAGAAAGAAAGAGAGAGAGAGAGGAGAGAGGGGAGAGGAGAGAGAGAGAGAGAGAGAAGAGAGAGAGAGAGAGAGAAAGAGGTGGAGGGAGGTGAGAGAGGCGAGTAAACAGCCGAGTGATAGCTGGGTCTATATGTATATAATGGATGAAAAGGGATGATTGGACACAAGAGAGAGAGGCTAGGAGGTAGATGACTATGAATCGGTGGATAATCAGTAGATAGATAGCTAGCTACTAGCTAGTAGATAATAGGGTGAAATAGATAGATAGATGATAGATAGATAGATAGATAGGAAGGTAGATAGTAGAGTTGTAACTTTTAGTAGAAGATAGTAGTAGTAGTCGTAGTAGTAGTAGTGGTAGTAGTAGTAGTAGTAGTAGATAGTAGTAGTAGTAGTAGAGTACTAGTAGTAGTAGTAGTAGTAGTAGTAGCAGTAGTAGTAGTAGTAGTATTTTTAATTCAGAAAAGTGAGTGGTAGAGGCACTTATGTTGATAAAACAAGATAATAGAAGTGAATAGAAAAGTGCCAGAAGACAATAGAGAATAAAAAATTTTTTTTTTTTTTTTTTTTTTTTTTTTTTTTTCGCGGCGGTGGTGGGGTTTGAACCTGCGACCTTATTGGTACGACAACTCCGCCTGGCAGGTGAGAGCGTGGCTCTACCGTGTGAGCTATCCACGAACACAAAAATATTCGTTTCAAACTCAAAGTCATTACTAGATCCCTCTCTCACCCACTTCTTGAGACCGCCGATTCGTTCGTACACCACCATCGCGAATAATTTTGACCAGCAGTTAAGCTTAATAGCCAATATTCTCAACACAAACATATAACATAGAAACGATTGAGACATTGAGTATGCTCCGGTGTATGGGGTGAATTTTTAATTCAGAAAAGTGAGTGGAGCAGGCACTTATGTTGATAACAACAAGATATGAAGTAAATAGAAAAGTGCCAGAAGACAATAGAGAATAAAAAATTTTTTTTTTTTTTTTTTTTTTTTTTTTTTTTTTTTTTTTTTTTTTTTTTTTTTTTTTTTTTCGCGGCGGTGGTGGGGTTTGAACCTGCGACCTTATTGGTACGACAACTCCGCCTGCAGGTGAGAGCGTGGCTCTACCGTGTGAGCTATCCACGAACACAAAAATATTCGTTTCAACTCAAAGTCATTACTAGATCCTCTCTCACCCACTTCTTGAGACCGCCGATTCGTTCGTACACCACCATCGCGAATAATTTGACCAGCAGTTAAGCTTAATAGCCAATATTCTCAACACACAACATTAACATAGAAACGATTGAGACATTGAGTATGCTCGGTGTATGGGGTGAATTTTTAATTCAGAAAAGTGAGTGGAGCAGGCACTTATGTTGATAACAACAAGATATGAAGTGAATAGAAAAGTGCCAGAAGACAATAGAGAATAAAAAATTTTTTATAGATAGATAGATAGATAGATAGATAGGTAGCTAGGTAGAGTTGTACTTTTAGTAGTATGAACAGTAGTAGTAGTAGTCGTAGTAGTAGTAGTGGTAGTAGTAGTAGTAGTAGTAGTAGTAGTGTAGTAGTAGTCAGTAGTAGTAGTAGTAGTAGTAGTAGCAGTAGTAGTAGTAGTAGTAGCAGTAGTAGTATAGTAGTAGTAGTAGTAGTAGTAGTAGTAGTAGTAGTAGTAGTAGTAGTAGTAGTAGTAGTAGTAGTAGAAGTAGTAGTAGTAGTAGTAGTAGTAGTAGTAGTAGTGTAGTAGTAGTAGAAGTAGTAGAAGTAGTAGTAGTAGCAGTAGCTGTAGTGGCAGAAGTGAGAGCAGCAGTGGTGATGAATATGGGTGACGTTGACATCTAGTGGTGGTCAATCCTGGTGTTGAGTCCGCGTGGAGTCAGCGTTCCCAACAACTTGATCAGGTGAGTTTCCCTACGTCGACGGGCGGAAGTGTCCGAATGGCAAAAACTGAGCACACACACACGCACACACTGTACATCGCAGTGGTCTGGCAGATTGAAGTGTCTGGCCACTGCTGTGTCTGCACAGTTCGATATGTCACGCAAGTGCTGCACGAATCTGTCACCCAGCCTCTTTCCGGTCTCACCAACGTAAGCAATCCCACACAGGGAGCACGTAATCGCATAGACTAGATTACGGTCAGTGCAAGTAAACGGCCGCCTGATGTCCCAAATCTTGTCTGGAAAGCTGACTCTGTCATACTCCCACAGGTGCCCACAAGTCTTGCATCGGGGTGGCATACACGATCTGGCTTTAGGTCCATCCCTAGGTATGGGTTCCAGGCGGCTTCTGACAAGGAGATCCCTCAAGTTACGATCCCGTCGATATGCTACCAACGGGGGTTCTGAGAAAACTCTGTGGGTGTCTTCGCCTGCCTGGAGGATCCCATAGTTCTGCAATAGGATGTTCCTCACTTGATCGGCATGGGGGTGATGCGTGAGGACTAAAATGGGACGCTGTGTCTCCTGCTTCCTGGCATTGCGAGGCCTCATTGCTGCTTCTCTCGACACGAGGCTGGCTTTACGAACAGCCTTAAGCAAAACCCTTTCGGGATATTCCCGTGCCCTAAAAAAATCGAGCATGCGATCACGTTGAAGCGCAAATTCATCATCTTCCAGACAGAGTCTCCGCAAGCGGAGTATCTGACTGAATGGGATGGAGTCTTTGCACTTCACCGGATGGGATGACCGATAGAGCAGGTAGCTGTGACTGTCCGTTTCCTTGTAGTGTACAGTGGTCCGTACTCCCGTGCTGGTCAATACAGCCTTGATGTCCAAAAAGTTCACCTCAGAGGTTGAAATCTCATAAGTGTACTCTATGGACGGGTGGAAGGAGTCCATCGCTAGGATGAACCCTTTCAACTGGCTGTGGGTCAATGACGTAATGCCGAAACAGTCGTCAATGTACCTTTTGAACAGCTCGGGGGCAGGTCCACTGTACTGATGGAAGAAGGTTTCCTCAAGGTAGCCCATGAAGAGGTTAGCATATGAGGGACCCATCTTGGTGCCCATCGCAACACCTGAGATCTGATGGAAAAATACATCATTGAACTCAAAAGTGTTGAGTGTGAGCACAAGTTCGGTGAGCCTCACAATGCTGTTGCTGGAAATCCCTGGTAATGGATGGCGGTCGACGAAATGCCTGATGGCACGCAGTCCGTCAGGATGCGGTATGGATGTGTACAGTGCCTTCACATCCATGGTGAAAATTAGCCGTGGACGTTCATCCTGGAATCGAATTTCGTCAATGACACCAAGAGCATGGTTAGTGTCCTTGATATACGATGGCAGGGTGGGAACTATACGTTGAAATACCGCATCGAGGAACTGCGATACCTTCTCAGTGGGGCACGAGATAGCCGACACAATCGGCCTTCCAGGTGGAGTGTCAGACAATTCCCGGATCTTGTGTATCTTAGGGAGCATGTAAAAACATGGATTACCTAGGTCGCTGGGGTCGTGTTTAAGAACCTCTGCTCTACTAGGTAATTCTCCCTGCGATATCAAAGACTGGATTGTCTGGTGGACTCTGGTGTTGTTAGCAAGTGTTGGGTCCGAAGTCACTTTCTCATAAAATATCTGGTCACTCAATTGCCTGTGGCCCTCAGCTCTATAGAGCTCAGCGTCCCAAACAACTACCGCCCCTCCTTTATCAGCCGCTTTGATCACTATATCACGACGTGATCTAAGTGATCGTACGGCAGCCCATTCAAGACGGGTGAGGTTAGACCTCTTGATAGGTGTGGGTCGTAGTGCCTCTATCTGTCTAAGACAAGTCTGGATAAACAGGTCGAGTGTAGGGGACTTGCCAGGACTAGGAGTCCAGTTTCTTTTACGTCGTGAGAAAGCGGCAAACGGATCCTCAGGGTCACGGTCATAGTCATGGTCACGTTCATCATCTTTGAAGTGATACTTCAAGCGTAAAATACGCATGAAGCGACGTACATCCGACTCAATGCGGGACTGGTCGGACGTTCTTCGCAGTGGGATGAACTTGAGACCTTTCCTTAAGACCGATTCCTCTGCACTGCTCAACTGGATGGTCGGGGGGACAGAAACCACCAGCCGGTGGTTGTTGTGGTTCCTACTGGGGAGGATAGCTCCAACATTATCCATCACGTTGGTGGGTTCGCTGGTGGGTGGGGTGAATTGATCGCTTCCAGACTGGTCCCCGGCTGTTGGAGGGACTCCCAAGCCACCAATGGTGACTGGCTGGTTATGGGTGCCATTAAGAGCAGTGGGGCCAGAGGAAGGTTCAATGGGTGAATCCACCGATGGGAGTGTTGCCGAATGGGAAGGGAGGTTATCGTCAAGATGTGTAATTCTGTTAGGAAAGAGAGCATCTAATTTACTGGTTTTGACATAATTTAAGCATGCATGGTAATGTTGATTACATAAATGTATGAATAACCTAATGGCTTTGTAAAGTAAATGATTATGATAAGTACGATGCCTCAAGCATGTGGAGGATGTGTCGATGGTGTGTGTTAATTTGGATATCTGTTTGCGAAGGATGTCTGTAGTAAGTCTAAGTCGTTGCATGGCACACTTGGATTCTAATTCCAGAAAATGGGAGAACTGGGATGAGGTTAGAGAGCCTAAAGAAGGGTGGAAATGTGAAACGAATCCTTTAGGGGCCGTGCGTTTCCTAAGGCAGTACATTAAGAAATTCAAGTGGCTGCTAGCTCGAGTTTTATAGAGGGTGGCGTGGGCGAGAGTGTAGCCTACTTGAGATAGGTGGATAGGGAAAGAGGAAAGAAACGTACGAATGTCCGTAAGGAAGAGCGCAAGAGTTGCTTGGGAGATGTATGAGGCATGGTGAAAATAGGGAAAGAGGGCGAAAGGCTAAAAGGATGCGTAAGGTAATCAATAAGTATAGGTAAACTGGAGAGGCGAGTGAATGAGAGAAAGGAAGGGAGGGATAGACTGTGGTAAGAGAGAGGTAGTGGTTGAAAACGTGGGTGTGGTGAAAAATAATGCTGAGATGTAAATGATAAGGAGAGGGGGGGGGGGGGGGGGGGGGGGTAGTGTGCTAAAAGAGGTAGACTGGTAGGGGAGAAGAGTGTAAATAAATATATAAATATGAGAGTAATGAAAAGGTGATGATAGTGCAATGTTGGATAAAACTGGATTGATAAACTGAAAAGTATATTTAAAAAGTGCAACATATAGCAGTACAAATAAAACAGAAATAAACACTATACCTACGTAAAGTACTAGGTAACACTGATGGGGACGGTCCAAAAACACGGTATGGCAGCAGAAGTATAATTCAAGTGAATCAACGAAAAAACTCAAATGAATCAAAACGGAAAAGTAGAAAACGGTAAGGGCTGCCTGAAGCCGGTGATCGTAAAATACTAACGAAAGAGTGAAAATGGAAAGGCTTCGTATGGGAACAAAACAGACAATGGACGTTTCGGGTACAAACCCTTCGTCAGCACAACAATACACAAATAAACGTGGAAAACAATAAAATATAATGAAAAATAACTTGTATCGCCTGTACTCAATGGTGGTTGCAGTATGAATGAAATGTTAGCGTGGCGTGGGTAGAGGATAGGGTGCCCCAGGGGGGTGATCTAATTGATAAGCAAAGGTCAGCGTCAGGGAACAGAACTTTCCAGACTGTAATGGAAGATAAAAGACATATTGGTAGTAGTAGTAGTAGTAGTAGTAGTAGTAGTAGTAGTAGTAGTAGTAGTAGTAATAGTTGTAGTAGTAGTAGTTGTAGTAGTAGTAGTAGTAGTAGTAGTAGTAGTAGTAGTAGTAGTAGTAGTTAGTAGTAGTAATAGAACGCTGTAGTTGAACAGTAGGGGGGGGGTGGAGGGGGCGAGGTGAAAGGGTCACGGCGGAGGTGGGGGGGGGGGGGGTTGTTGGATGAGCGAAGGTCGAATCTTCGCGAAGGAACGATGCGATAGTAAAGTGGAATACACCAATAAATAGATAGATGGATAGGCAGATAGATAGGTAGATGGTCAGAAAAGAGGGGAGAGAAGGGAGAGAGAGAGAGAGAGAGAGAGAGAGAGAGAGAAATTAATTTAAAAAAAAAAAAAAAAAAAAAAAAGGGGGCGGGGTGGGGGGGGTTGGTTTGAGGCGGACCGGTAGAGAGGGGAATCAGAGAGAGAGAGAGGGGGGGGGGGAGGAGAAGAGGGAGGGGGGGGGGGGGACAAAGAAAGAAAGAAAGAGAGAGAGAGAGAGAGAGAGAGAGAGAGAGAGAGAGAGAGAGAGAGAGAGAGAGAGAGAGAGAGAGAGAAAGGGTGGAGGGGAGGTGAGAGCGGGCGAGTAAACAGCCGAGTGATAGCTGGGTCTATATGTATATTAATGGATGAAAAAGTGGATGATTGGACACAATGAGAGAGAGAGCTAGGAAGGTAGATGACTATGAATCGGTGGATAATCAGTAGATAGATAGCTAGCTAGCTAGCTAGCTAGATAGATAGATAGATAGATAGGTAGATAGATAGATAGATAGATAGATAGATAGGTAGGTAGCTAGGTAGAGTTGTACTTTTAGTAGTATGAACAGTAGTAGTAGTAGTCGTAGTAGTAGTAGTGGTAGTAGTAGTAGTAGTAGTAGTAGTAGTAGTAGTAGTAGTAGCAGTAGTAGTAGTAGTAGTAGTAGTAGTAGCAGTAGTAGTAGTAGTAGTATTTTTAATTCAGAAAAGTGAGTGGAGCAGGCACTTATGTTGATAACAACAAGATATGAAGTGAATAGAAAAGTGCCAGAAGACAATAGAGAATAAAAAATTTTTTTTTTTTTTTTTTTTTTTTTTTTCGCGGCGGTGGTGGGGTTTGAACCTGCGACCTTATTGGTACGACAACTCCGCCTGGCAGGTGAGAGCGTGGCTCTACCGTGTGAGCTATCCACGAACACAAAAATATTCGTTTCAAACTCAAAGTCATTACTAGATCCCTCTCTCACCCACTTCTTGAGACCGCCGATTCGTTCGTACACCACCATCGCGAATAATTTTGACCAGCAGTTAAGCTTAATAGCCAATATTCTCAACACAAACATATAACATAGAAACGATTGAGACATTGAGTATGCTCCGGTGTATGGGGTGAATTTTTAATTCAGAAAAGTGAGTGGAGCAGGCACTTATGTTGATA
>NC_088361.1:29612097-29614597 GCF_034508935.2 Berghia stephanieae
CAAGAATTGGGAATACATCTTAACAAGTTTAAGTAATATAGTATAAGATATGTGAAAAAAACAATAAACTAATTAACATTAGCCAACAAAATGGTTGTAAATGAGGTTGAATGCTCGCTATAGTTTGTACCAGTGCACAAAGTCTGCACAACACTTGGTTTGTATAACTGCACATCATGGTGTGCGTAATGCTAAACTTTGTAGATTGCAATATATACGCTTTTGGCTCTAAATCACATATTATTTTGTCTTAAAATTCTAACAATGTATCATGAAAATTGTCAAAATTAATTAGTTTTACAGAGATCGGATTGTTTTATTGTTGCAATGGAACATATGCTCATACCAGTGCAAAAGGATGTGTATTAGTATTACTACAGAGTTAATCAAGCCCATAATTGCATTCTGGTGTCAGACATGTAAATACATCTTTGCACTTTGCTTCAGAAGTATTAAGAATTTATTTCTGTGCAGCTTTTGTTATTAAAATAAAATATTAAAAAATAGAAGAAAAAAAACAAACATCCATTCTTTATTATATGTTATCAGGTTTTTTCTAACAGTGATAGTGAAAAAGTAGAAATTGTGAACAATGATAGTGCCTTCCATCATGCTGATCCCACCTAGTATTTGATTTCTTACCAATGCAACATCAACTTGTAGGTATTGCTTTTGCCATTTGTTTATTTTCGAACTGAGTGACTGGCTGAGGGGGGGGGGGGGGGGGGGGGGGGGGGGGGGGGGGGGGGGTTGTCTTCCTTTATCAAGGCTTCCTTTTGTTTCAGCTTAGCAGTCTTACTTCTCATAAAATGGATTATCATATTTGAATTTTTGGTTGGTGTACAACCTCATTTTCTTTAACCCAGTCTGTGTAACTGTGTGAATTTATTTCCCATTATATATTTGGTTAGTAACTGCAAACCCTTTGCTTTGATAGATGAACATTTTTGTTGTTGGTTTAACAGTCCTATTCCTTGACCACATGCCTTTTGTGTCAATGGTTATGTGATAAAATGTGTTCTACTAATTTGTTTTAGCCGGGGTTTTTTATTTAGTAAGGCCAGCCAAAAATAATTGAAATGCATTTTTCATCACTTTTCCGGGTATTTTTATTATTCTTCATCTGGTTGAAATATTTTCTGTCATGTTGTAATTTTATTTGTCTAATCTTAAAGACATTTTTTTTAAAAAGATTTTTTTCCTCATATTCATGACAATTGGATTTTTGCTTAGTGTGATTATATCAAATTGTACTTGTAAAAATCACTGCTGTCTCAGGATTCATCCCTTCACTTTTGGTAAAATCTTTTTAAAGAAAAAACTGTGTTGTTCAATGAATAACCTTGTGATGCCATACTAAATTTAACACTTTTGTAGAATATGTGTTTACATAATTATGAAAACACATTTGCACAGTTCTGCCATACTCAACACACCACAATATTTCATTGATTCGGTCATCCATTTACCAGACCAGTTGTAATGAATGTTTTCTAATCATACAGACAAGACGCTCATTATTGGAGTTAATTTTATCAGTATAATTGTTCTTACAATACGAAACAGCAGTTAGCCATGCGAGTTCTCATTCCCATCTGGGATTATAGGTAGGGTACTCTGTTCAAGGCAACAATCACCTGTTGTAAGTAAAATATGTAGTAAGTTGTTATGCGTAAGGAAACAAATGTTCCCATTGGTTGTACCTTTAAATTACTACAACTTACTCTTCATTCTCTTTAGGCAGTCAACGCTTTGTATTTGATATAATCTTTGGGGGGCAATGTCAGGCTCGGAGTTTACGAAGGTCACGTCCTGTTTCCCCTTTAATTTAGCTTTCTGTCCTTGTCCTGAAATGACTTAAGGTTTGGGTTTGCCTGAGGGAGGCAGTGAGTGGATATGAGAGTGTGTTTTTATGTAAGAGATGATATTTTTCCCACCTATTAATCTGTCTGTTTGAACTATTTGTCTGTGTAATTTGATGCTTGAATGTGAAATGAAGAAAGTGTGATGGAATCGAGAAATAATATTTGGTATTTACATCAAGTGTTATGTTTGTACATGATCAATGTGATTCATTCAGTCTGATTCCTGATGCTCACCAGCTCGAGCTGGCAAAACAATGATAAATGACACGTACGTGCTACTTCTTTTATCATAGTTTGTAGGAAAGATAATCATGTTATAGTTATAGTCATAGTCATAGTCAAACAGACATTTCGACATTCCCACTGATGATTGTCATTAGGTCAAGCTTTTAACTGTTTTTTATTTTGTTTTTGTTTTGTTGTTTTGGTTTTAATTTTTTTTTAAATTTTATCTTTGATTGTCTTGCCTTTGGTTGTTGTTTTTTCTCTCTGTCTTGCATTTTTTGTTTAAAGATATAAATTTAAGGTGCTTTTATTGTCACGAAACCAACCTGAAGACTAATTTTCTTTCTTTTCTTTTTTTTTCTTATATATATATATATATATATATATATATATATATATATATATATATA
>NC_088361.1:29624597-29627097 GCF_034508935.2 Berghia stephanieae
CATCAACAAACTTCTCGTATTCCACAAAGCACAAGACGGAAAACTCGAAATTCCAACCAGCCATCTGAAACAGAACAACAGCAAAACAAGAAACTCAGCATTTAATTTTGAAATTCCCCACTAAAAAACAAACCATCATCTTTACTCTTTCTTCCCCTCCACCATCCGACTTTAAAACTCCCTACCAACCATTTATAAACAACCCCTTTCAACTGATGACTTCAAAAATCGCTCCCTGCTTCCCTCTAAAACCCATTACCGAAAAGACGGCCATACAATCTTCAGCCTGAAGCTTTGGCCTAGAAGAAGAAGAGAAGAGACAAACAGGTTTGTCGTCCATTAAGTAAGTGCGTTCTCAACCAGAATAAATAAGTCCAACGTGCATAGAGCATAAAAAGTGCATTTAAAAAGCGCTTATCTACGTCAAATCCCTTGTTTTATCCGCATTGCGTCCAATTATTTTTTAATCTCCTGATAATAAACACACTTGATGAGACATGCTATCTCTGTGTTTGTCACTACCGGTGTATTTTCCGGATCAAAGCAATGCTGTTTTACACTGGGGAGACCTCTGAATTCAAACGAGGTAACAGTGAGTAGATGCCTTTCCCTTGAGCATACTATCGAGTTGTCTAATCGCCGAGTTAAATCTGACCTCGTTCAGTTTCTGTGAAGAGTTCATGACAGTACCCTTACACCACAGGGACCGCCCTTAATGGATCACCGCCTTGATGTATGTTTATATACAGTGGTGGGGGCGCTAGTGCTCGGTTGACCGTCACAAGACCATCCCGGAAAGCCAGTCGATCTCGGGCACCTAACGTCGGTCTGACGTGGTAAGCACGAACGGAATGGTGATCCAACCCGGCGCCCGAATAGAGACTCAACCCCCCCCCCCCCCCCCTATCCCGGGCATTCGGCAGGTAAGCCGCTTCACAGCCGATGCTTACCTGACACTCATATTCTGGCTAACCACCGCTAGCCGGACACCCCTCCATTCTGTTATCCCACCCTCTAAATAGTCTCAACCTCAAGCGGTAAGGCGGACCAACATAAGGCCAGACGCAAAGCAAGGTCGGCGGCTACATCCGTGGAACTCTGGCTTTGCGGGCAAGGACGTACTAGAGATACGGCTCCTTTTGGGGCAGAGTACGAGTCAACGGCCCAATGGAATGAGAGCGCGGCACCTCTTTGCTGGATCATGGAAGAAGGCGTACGAGGCTCAATCGTGGCAAAACCTAGTAGGTAGGAAATGTACGAGACCTAGATGTGGGAACATAGCACCTCCTGTGAGGATGCCCGTGACTCGGACCAAGGGTGTAGCCGGAGTGGGAACCAAGTCTCCTAGCAGGTAGCAACAGGAGTAATTGGACCCAGACGACCCCACTTGCGTAAACGTGGTTGGGAAGGTTTAGGCCGCTGCATCCTGCCTGGTCGCCGGTGCAGGCACAGACTGGACTCTGTATCCAGGTCCGCAGATGACAGCGTATTTGCACTCGGTGTTGTAAGACAGTACGACCCTGTGCTGTTTGAGACTAAGCCGGGTGTGCCGAAGACTAGCCCATTAGCGGGGTTCATCTATGGGCGGCGGAGATCCGATGTAAGGTCTAGCGGACTATATGTAAAACCTGGATAATAAAGGTGTGGGTAGTGGGAGCCAATAGCTGCTGCTACCTCAGTGACATTGCGTCTAATCACTTCATACTATTCCTTCTCTCCCATTCCTTCCATTCCCACCCACCCATCATTTCTTCTTCCTCTTCTTTTTCCTCATCTCCCTGTCCCTCATCCTCCTCTTGATCCTCTCTTGTTTCCCCGACTCATCCTTTTTTTTACTTTTCATATTACCCTTCCGCCCACCTCAACAACTTTTTCTTCATTGTATAATTTACTGATAATTATACTTATACAAACATGCCATTCCTGTTTTTAAAATTCGTTTTTACTACTAATCATAAACAGTGGAATCCTGATAAAGCTAGCACTGTCGGGCCAGAAATAATAGTTGACTAAGCAAGGTTGACTTTATCCATTGTCATTCGAACATACTTTACATGAGAACAAAAAAATTGGGATCTACAAGATGTTTGACAGTGGTGACTTTATACGGATTCCACGCAAGAACGAAATAGAATCAGATGAAAAGGAAAATGTGTTGCTAGAGCACATCTCGATTGAGAAGGGCAATTAATTGACTGACATAAAGGGCAAATTGATCATTTAATAAGTATAATCATCGTTATGTTGGTTACTTCTTTTTCTTTTTAGAACTTTAAATTTTCAAGTTGACAGGTTTCATTTTGTTTTATCACCCAAATTTCGTTTTTAATGGCTCTCTAGGTGGAGTTTGACGTACCTGTTCGACTGTCCAGTATCCACATCTACGAGACTTATAACCCCGGGGCTGTGGTCAAGCTGCAAGGCAGAGAATCCACCGGACCATGGACATTGCTGTGGCAAACTGACCACCCAACACAGGTCCAAGAGAGCAGGATATTCT
>NC_088361.1:29632097-29634597 GCF_034508935.2 Berghia stephanieae
CACACACACACACACACACACGCACCCCCCCCCCCCCCCCCCCCCCCCCACACACACACACCATAAAGGATATTTTAATGCTTCAGCGGTAGATTGGAGGTCCTGAATTCGAGCCTCGCTCGGCGCATAATTGAGTCCTTTGAAAAGGCTCTTTACGCACAATCTCTCACCGTATTCAGGTGTAAAATGAGTACCTCGCCGTTACGAGCGTTGTATCTGTCGGCAAAAAATTATAATAACGCCTAACAGGCGTCATGTCTCGTTCTATCCGTTGCTGTTGGTCAGGAAACCCTTGTAAAGCGCTTTGAGCCATTAAGTGGATATTGCCCTATATAAAAGCTCATTTTTTAAATGTGGGTGATGGCACGACTTGATGATGCTGATGATGATAACAGACTGAACTTTCAAATTAAATTAAAATATCGTCATTAAGGATGCAATTGTTGATATTTTGGGGACAAAACGGACACTATATATAGAACTATCATATTGAATAAAATATTAATTATTTCATTATGTACTCAAATGTCCGTTGCACATCGTAATTAAAGGCCATAAGATCTCGTAAACCCTTTCAAATAATATAATATCATGAATCATGTCATAGTAATTTTGTGGCAAAAATTAATAGTAAAAGCGCTTGAGTCTGGTGTATCGGAGTTATGGCGCTTTATAAGTTTTCAGCATTATTATTATTATTATTATTATTATTATTATTATTATTATTATTATTATTATTATTATTATTATTATTATTATTATTATTATTATTATTATTATTATTATTATTATTTATTATTATTATTATTATTATTATTATTATATTATTTATTATTATTATTATTATTATTATTATTATTATTATTATTATTATTATTATTATTATTATTATTATTATTATTATTATTATTAAAACATGGCATATTAAACTGGAATTATGAATGTGCGTCTCAATAAAGGAATAAAATATATTTAGACTACAAGATGGGAATAGAACATTAATTAATTAAATAATTTAAGTATACATACATATATACATTATAAAAGCAAAAACCATGAAATAATAGTGCTCAACTTTTTGATAAAAGGAGCTCTTTATAAACATTTTAAGTATAATTATTATTGTTTAACTTCTACAGTACTGTTTCTTGTCATTAGGACAATCTACGGGAAGTGTGTGTAATCGTTATTGTTGTTTATGATTGTGTGTTGTTGTTTCATGCTTCCTGTGATGTTTGGGTGTCGAGACTATTATGGTGGTTTGAAGTTGCATGAATGTGGAAGTGGAAGTGAAAGTATTTGTATCCAACACGATTCAATACATAGGATATATATATATATATATATATATATATATATATATATATATATATATATATATATATATATATATATATATATATGTCTGTCTGGTCTGGTCTGGTCTGGTCTGGTCTGGTCTGTCTGTCTGTCTGCCTGCCTGCCTGTCTGTCTATATAATTGTTCAATGCTCATTGGGAATTCACTAGTCTCTATACAAACTTTGAGCCACAGATATCTGACAGAAGTAGGAATTTTGCGATTTTCAATTGTGTACGGGAAAATAGTTTTCAATACAAAATTTTAAAAGTAAATATATAACATAGATATAAAAATAAGAATAATACATCACCAGTGATTCATGTATATATTATTATACATACTATGCATACATGCAAAACGGGTTTACTTTTCTAAAATCCAGTTATATCATAACGTGTCAAATATAATATGAAATAGGTATGCACCACAGCTTTGATATGCACCTTATTGTATAAGAACCAAGGGTGTGTGTACCCTGATAAGAACCTTACCACAATCCTAGTGCTGATAATAAGCAATTTTTGTTTTCTTTCCGCAAACCCGAAAGGTACAGATTTCCATCTATTTTACAAACACACTGTTCATAATTTTACCCCACTGAGTTGTACGCTAAGCATGTGGGCAGGTATTATCGACACACCAGCCGTATTGCACAACTTTTGCAATGACGTACTCTCAAGTAGGCCATGACTTTTGCCCTTGAGTGCGCGCGACAGACAAAAAAAAACAAAGTTGGTTTCCATATAGATAGTATGCGCTTGGCAAAGGAGCTCACAACATTGCCATCCGGAAGTATAACGGACCAACACACAAAACTCTGTGTAACCATGAACTTTTATAGTCTGGTGAATAAAGTTTAGTGAGAATTACTCCTAAACGTGGATGGCAAATAACAATAACAAAGACCCGAGCGACGTCAACTTCATTCGATCTATACAGTAATCGGTCGCCACAAAAAATCTTTATCCAGTGACAATGAAGACATACGTACTGCTACTACAAAAAGTCGCTCTGAAGAGAAATCTGCACGAAACTGTCTCCTCGTGTGATTGTGATCTTGATTGGATGCGCATTCTTTATTATGTAAACTGGCCATCCAAAGGAACCATTCAGGACTATGTCAAAACAAACCAAAAGTGCCATTAGAAAAACAAAACAA
>NC_088361.1:29639597-29647097 GCF_034508935.2 Berghia stephanieae
ATTATATTATTTATTATTATTATTATTATTATTATTATTATTATTATTATTATTATTATTATTATTATTATATTATTTATTATTATTATTATTATTATTATTATTATTAATATATTATTATTATTATTATTTATTATATTATCATCATATTATTTATTATTATCATCATTATTATTATTATTATTATTATTATTATTTATTATTATTATTATTATTATTATTATTATTATTATTATTATTATTATTATTATTATTATATTATTATTATTATTATATTATTATTTTCATTAATTATTATATTATTATTATATATGTATTATTTTCATTATTATTATTTATTATTATTATTATTATTATCATCATCATCACAATCATCATCATCATATCATCATCATCATTCTCATCATCATCATCATATCATCATCATCATCATCATCATCATCATCATCATTATTATTATTATTATTATTATTATCATCATCATTCATCATCATCATCATATTATTATTATTATTATTATTATTATTATTATTATTATTATTTATTATTATTATTATTATTATTATTATTATTATATCATTCTTCTTCTTCCTCTTCTTCTTTTTTATTATTATTATTATTATTATTATTATTATTATTATTATTATTATTATTATTATTATTATTATTATTATTATCATTACCATGCGCTTCTTTCTTCCATCCCATCCCCACCCCCACCCCTACCACGAACGCTCACCTTTTCTGAGCCAGGTAACCTTGAATCTCCCACAGTTGACATTTGATGACCTGAAGGCGGTCTTCCGATTTCTGTACACAAATCGTTTGCCTAGTGACGTTCCTTTGAATCGACTCACAGCAATATGCAGAGGTATGAAGAATATATCCAGGACTTTGTTATATCGAATAATGCTCATCAGCCGAAATAATTGGCCCTTTGACTTTCATAGTTCACTCTTTTGTAACATTCATGATTTAAATAGGTGTCGCGTCGTAAGATATAATGTAACTCAAATGGTCACCACTACATGACCGAGGTTTTATATAGCGCAGTATTACTTATTGTGCGCAAAGCGTTTTAGAAAGTTCCCAAGCCAACAGCAACACTTAACATTTAACATGTAGGATAAACATGAAAACCTGATGGGATGCTTCCAGGACATACAAACCTATAAAAAGACGGAAACATTCCCTATCGAATTTTTTAAAAAAATATTTCAGGAACAAAACTGGATTTTTAACTCTTTACATACCATACCGGCCATTTCCAGAACTTTCCCGAAACTTCACCCCTCAAAAATAAAAATACTGTCAATCTCTCTTAGTCAAACAGAAAGGCAACAAATAGATTTTATAAATAATATTGTTTAGCAAAATGAACTCTATACTGCAGCACATTGTCAAGTTTTTATAGCTAAACCAATGTAGTTTTGGTTGCATCGTAACGAATTTTATGATTTCCCTATGAATGGCGAGGAGAGGGTTAATTAGACATGTTCAGAAACAAAACGAAACGAAACAAAGAAAAATAAATACAGTAAAATTAAATAAAGGAAGAAACAAAATATGAAATGAATGTGCTTCACAGTTGTTTATTTCTTTCCAGCGTCTTCCATATTCGAAGTTCCAGAATTACAGTCGGCAGCCATTTACAAGCTTGTTGAAGGGTTGACGTGTGACAATGTTGTGTCTATCTACAGGCAGGCACAGGATGATCCTCTGTTGGGTAAGGTGGTTGTGGTGGTAGTGAGGTGGTAGTTGAGGTGGTGGTACTAATGGTTATAGTAGTAGTAGTAGTAGTAGTAGTAGTAGTAATAGTAGTAGTAGTAGTAGTAGTAGTAGTAGTAGTAGTAGTAGTAGTAGTAGTAACAGTAGTAGTAGTAGTAGTAGTAGTAATAATAATAATAATAATAGTACTAGTAGTAGTAGTAGTAGTAGTAGTAGTAGTAGTAGTAGTAGTAGTAGTAGTAGTAGTAGTAGTAGTAGTAGTAGTAGTAGTAGTAGTAGTAGTAGTAGTAGTGTAGTAGTAGTAGTAGTAGTAGTAGTAGTAGTAGTAGTAGTAGTAGTAGTAGTAGTAGTAGTAGTATAGTAGTATAGTAGTATAGTAGTTAGTAGTAGTAGCAGTTGTAGCGGTAGAGGTGGTGGTGGAAATAGTAGTTGTGCTAGTAGAAGTATTAGACGCAGTCAGTCAGCCGAAATGATAGTACTTTTAGATAGTCATTAACATACACAGATTTACTTTCTCTGTTTGAACCAGTCCCCTATGTCTCATTAAGGAGGGTGGGGTAGTAAATTGACTTTTCCATCATTTTCTTCCTTTCGTTTTGCGCTTCATGACAAAAGACCTCAAAGTGACCTTAGATTCCTGATAAATACATCATACGATTCACCATTTCAGACGATGTCAAAAGTTTGTGTCGGAAGTTCATGGCGTCCAATTTGAAAGAGATGTCCAAGGTGTCGTCATTTGAATCGCTACCCCAGAGTGTGATTGTTTCCGTGGTCCAGGAAGCCACACTATCTCTATGTATCCATGACAATGTGACGTAACATAGACACGGGAAGGATTTATCACCATCGTAAACATCGTAATCATCATCATGCTCATGATCACCACCACCAGCACCATCATCATCATCATCATCATCATCATCATCATCATCATCATCATCATCATCATCATCATCACCAGTGTCATCATCATCATCATCATCATCATCATCATCATCATCATCATCATCATCATCATCATCATCGCGGTCTTCGTCGTCATTATCATTATTAAAAGAGGCGTAATTTTCTATTAAGTTGTACTGTGTGCTTTTCTCTCGTTAAAAATAAATTAATAATAACAACAACAACAACAACAATAATAATAATTAATAATAAATAATAAAAAATAATAATAATAATAATAATAATAATAATGATGAGATGATGAGTGATGAGATGAGATGATGGAGGAGGAGGAGGAGGAGAGATGGAATAGATGATAAAATTAAATAATAAAATAATAATAATATAATAATAATAATAAAATAATAATAATAATAATAATAATAATAATAAATAATAAATAATAATAATGAATGATAATGATGATATATAATATAATAATAATATAATATAATAATAATAATATATATGGTGATGATGATGATGATGAATGATGATGATAATGTGATGATGATGATGATGATGATGATGATAATAATAATAATTATAATAAAAATAATATAATAATAATTATAATGATGATGATGATGATGATGATGATGATGATGATGATGATGATGATGATGATGATGATGATGATGATGATGATGATGATGATAACAATCATTATCATCATCATCATCATCATCATCCGTGTCATCATAATAATCATCATATTTGACTTTGATAAGACACTATTGATATCTTGGATTATCTAACAAAGGAAACCAAATGACCGTCACATAAATGCCTATTTGGCAGTCGACAAAAAAAAAGATACCTCGAATTTGAATGAGCCTACGAAATTTAAAGGGCTGCACAGGGAAAGATAACATAATTAAAACGGTTTGGTAAAATTGAAGATAAGAAAAGTACATTTGAACCAGATTTAAAGTGGATTAAAGGAACCGAATTATCCACAATGTCATGAAGTTAGTGTTAGGTCTGTAGTCACAATGGATATGCTACATACCACAATTTTAGGTGTTATTTTTCTGCTAACGAATAACCATTGAAAAAAATCTTAAACCAACACAAAATATTCTCCATTAAAACAATGATTATATTCATAGATGTTTTGAAAGGAATATAATTTTTTCCCTATTGTGCACGCAAAACAAGTTGTTCACAGGTCTTTCCTTTCAATTTTAGGTGTTACCATTTGCTCATGTACATTTGAAAGGAAATACCAACGTACAACTCCATGTCGTTAAATTCCGATATGGAACGATCTGTATGAAACTAACATAACTGGAAATTTATTTTGTTCGCTTCAATTTATTTTAAAACATTCAACTATGGATAAAATATATGTACGAATTATTTCATCTGATTTTGTTATTGTTTTCGTTGTTCATGATTTTGAATGAATGTTCCCCAAAAGAAATCAAGCAATTGTTTCTGACAGTTTAACACTACAGATACAGGGAACACGTCCGAACTATTGTCCGCCAATTTTACAAAACACAGATTCGTGATCTTTTCCTTCTCCTTCGGGTACTTTTTATTGTGTTTTTGACCAAGATAATTAGACCTCCCCCTTTTGTGTTTCTGTCTTTCCTGTATATTTCATATGGTCAGTAAAAAGTAGTTCGATATTAAGCACTGCTTCATACAGGTTTCAGTTCCTAATACTCTGTCAGGTTGAATCGTTTCTAACATAACGGTAAACTCCTCTTGTTTTCTCATTAAACTTTGGAAATTTATTGTCAAGATTTTGAGTTGTTATAGTTATACACTCGTTGTTTTAGTTACGGGTTGTGCTTTGGTGGCCTCACGACTGTCTAGCCGAGTAAGGTTTGGGCTCAGTGATAAAATGGTGTCAGTGTTACTGACGGGTTGTTGTTGTTGTTGTTGTTGTTGTTGTTGTTGTTGTTGTTGTTGTTGTTGTTCTTTGCGCCCTCCCTCTTTCCTCTTTTGACAAGTGATCTCTTGTACATTCATAATTGCTTTAGGAGAAATATTGTGTTAGCTGGTGGGTGGGACTTCCCTCGTAATGACGCATGGTAACTTAGTAACTGGCTCTAAACTTCGGAACAATAGCGGAGGCCCTTATGAAATATTTCTCCGACGAGCATAAAAGCATATCCAGAGTAAAGAAAAACATAAATCTGATCATGTTTTGACTTTTATACATTCTGATCACAAGACATATGAAAAGTTTTAGCCAGCATGAGGAATAAAAAGTACTGATTTTCTTTGTTTAGAGCCACACTGCCCGCCATTGCTGGTCGACGTGACATTAGACTATTGAATCCAATTGCTCTAGGAGAGAGATGGTGTTAGCGGGTGGGTGGGACTTGTTTACGCCTTTCAATCTTAAGATAAGGTCTCGTTTTCGTGAACTCAACTCAATAATACCAAGTTATAGTTGCACACCGAACGGACACCGAACGATCGTCTGAACGAACGCGTGATCAATTTTTTCTCGCGTCCTCTCGTCACTCCGGAATAGAAAGAGGAGGCGGAGCTTATATGACATAACGCAATGAAAGTTCTGTCCGATGACGGGTGGGGGGATATCACCTCTCCAAAACTTGGAGATATGAGATCTCATTTTTAAATTTTCAATGCGACGAGCACACTGATGTATCTCGTGTGATTCAAAAGCGTTTAAAACACTAATTGCGTTGTTTGTTCTATATATATGAGATCTTGAGATTCTTATCCAATCATCGATTGCTCGTTTGACAGCTCGCTTGTGAACAGTTAGGAGATCATCTCTTGATTTATGGGCAGGCTGCTTTGCGTAAAGGCGGTGAGTGTTGTATACATCAAAGAGTACCGCTGACCGATGGATAAATAGTGGTTGTGTAACCCAAAAGCCCTGCCGACTCGACTGCAAGGTTTTTTATGTAATAGTTGCGTCACCATCTCAACGCTCAGGAATTAATTAGTGAGGCAGGACTCTCAGTATATATATAAATATATATATATATATATATATATATATATATATATATATATATATATATATATAATATATATACATACACGCAATTAATGTTTTAAGCGCTTTTGAATCACACGAGATACATCAGTTGAAAATTTAAAAATGAGATATAAATCAAGAAAATCGACCGGAAAATAAAGAAACTATCATTAAATTCAAAAATTTGAGCAATTTTTTTTCAAAATCAATCTACTAGAAAAAAAAAGTTATTTCTAAGCCTATTTTTGTGAAACAAATATAAATGTTCTCCTTTTTGCAAGCTGATTCAAACAATGTGGTTTTCAAATTTAACGTATACGTAATCATTTGGAAGCTACAGAGAAAGGCGTTTGTGTGTAATCCCTTTCACACACGCTCGCACACAACACACACACACACACACACACATATATAAAAACAATACACAAACAATACACATCCCTGGTCATCTATTGGATTCAGTAGTCTGATGTCACGCGCCCGGCAACGGCGGCCATCTTGGTTCTAAACAAAGAAAATCATTACTTTTTATTCTTCATGCTGGCTAGAACTTTTCATTCCCTTTTCATATGCCTTGTGATCAGAATGTGTTAAAGTCAAAACATGATCAAATTGATGGGTTTTTTTCCCTCTGGATACGCGTTTAAGCTCGCCGGAGAAATATTTCATACGGCGTCCGCCATTGTTCCGATAGTTTAGAGCCAGTGTTACTAAGTTACCATGCCTCATTAGGAAGGAAGTGACGTTATGACTGTTGAAGACTATTGCCTATACTATTAATGTTAATGTATACATCCCATGCTGATTGTCACTACCCCCCACCCCCCAACCATTTCCACCATCCAAGTACCAGCGGCCTTTTCTCTTTGATGTCGTATCATGGTCTCCCCGAAGCCCAACACCTCGGTCGTTGGGTCAAACTGCCCCCCCCCCCACTTCCCCGTAATCAATTATAATTTCTCTCCGTATCTAGGGTAGAGCGCCACATGCACAATTATCTACTATTGAATGACACTGACCTTGCCCCTCCCCTAACACATGGTAGGGTGAGGCCTGAGGTAGTCTCCATTCTTTCCTTCTCCGTATCTTGTCAGCTGAAGCCAACAGCAACCCAAGCTATCCTCTATCACGTGACCTTAAATCCGATGCTGCTTGAGAGCCTTCACTATCCAGATCTCGTTCGTGGTCACGTGAGAAGGCTAGATCCGTTCGGGTTCGGCGTTCGGCGCCTCGATCGGCCCGATTTCGTTAACTCACTCAACCCTAACAACGAATATATCCGTAGTATACCCGGGGTTACTTTTACCCGTGCCCATTTATTACATTCTTCTGAAACAAATTATATGCCTAGTAACAAAGCTAATGTTCTTACTTTTTACATGTAAATGGAGTTGAATGAAACTATCTATGTACATGCTCATTTTTAATACATAATTTTCCAATGTTGAAAAGTAGCAAAAACCTCTAGGATTGATTGAGTTAAGAGTCTAATAGTAGAATGGTCGTCGATGGGGCAGCGCCGTGTCACCGAATGGATAGGTAAAGACAATAATTACTTGTGAATAAAATTTTTAAAATAGGACGATAGGTGTGCTAAAATACCATTAAAACTTTAAGGGCGATATTACAATATCAATTTTCAGTGATTCAAGATTGTAAGTTAGATTTTTACGTATGTATAGCACATCACAGAAAACAGCGTTAAATCTCGAAACTCTCCATATAAGAATAAAACTCCAAATCGAATTGAAATCCACAAGAACTTGAGAATAACTTGAAAGAATCACAGAGCTTGTGAAAAGCGGCTTGTCAGCGCTGAACACATAACATAACGTGACGAACAAAAAGAAAAT
>NC_088361.1:29657097-29659597 GCF_034508935.2 Berghia stephanieae
GACAGAGGGGGTTCCCCGATCGTAATGTTTTTCATTGGTAGCTGACCAGCGGCCATTTAGTGACCCAGTGACCAGCTCATATTAGATAGATAGATTAGATTAGATAGATAGATAGATAGACAGACAGACAGACAGATAGATAGACAGATAGATAGCTAGATAGATAGATAGATAGATAGATAGATAGATAGATAGATAGATAGATAGATAGATAGATAGATAGATAGATAGATAGATGGAAAGATAGATAAATAGATATGCAGATAGACTTAAAGATAGTTCACGTTTCCCGTCCCACACCTTCTGTAACACATCATGTAGCACTCTTAGAATATTCGTCACAACATTTTGCTAAGTACACATCTACAGCTGGATCGAATTTGGTTGATTAAAATTCTGAAAATTCAGAAGAAAAAAACACATTCGATTTGGGTGATGTGTGTAAAGTGCAAAGTTTTCAGTAATTCCAAACGGGCACTTATAAATGAAGGATTATAGAACCATGCTGCTCGCCGTTGCTGGGCGACGTGACATCAGACTATTGAATCCGATTTCGCTCCCCCCCCCCCAAACTAATATATCTTTATATAAAGAAAAAAAAATAGATAGTATGAACATGGCTAAGAAACTCACAACATTGCCATCCGGAAGTTTACGGCCCAACTCACAAAGCAATATGAAACCATGAACTTTCATAGTCCGGTTAACACAGTTTAGTGAGAAGTACTCATAAACGTGGATGGCAAATAAAAAACAATAAGAAAGACATGAGTGACGTCATCTTCGTTCCATCGATAGACAGTATAGATAGTATGCAGATGACGTCACTCAGGTCTTTGTTATTGTTTTTGCCATCCGCGTTTGTGAGTTGTTCTCACTAAACTGTATTAACCAGACTATAAAAGTTCATGGTTACACAGAGTTTGTGTGTTGGTCCGTTATACTTCCGGATGGCAATGTTGTGAACTCCTTGGCCAAGCGCATTCTATCTATACGCTTGGCTATGAAGCTCACAACATCAACATTGCCATCCGGAAGTATAGCGGACCAACACACAAAACTCTGTGTAACCATGAACTTTTATAGTCTGGTGAATACAGTTTAGTGAGAATTACTCATAAACATGGACGGCAAATAACAATAATAAAGACCTGAGCGACGTCACCTTCATTTGATCTATAGGTAGTATGCGCTTGGCTAAGAAGTTCATAACATTGCCATCTGGAAGTATAACGGACCAACACACAAAACTGTGTGTAACCATGAACGTTTATAGTGTGGTTGATACAGATTAGTGAGAATCACTCACAAACGCGGATGGCAAAATACAATAACAAAGGCTTGAGTGACGTCATCTTCGTTCTATCTATATGGTAATCGGTCGCCACAAAAAAAATCTGCATTTTGCGATATATATATATATATATTATATATATATATATATATATATATTATATATATATATATATATAATATATATATATATATATATATATATATAGTATGCAGATGACGTCACTCAGGCCTTTGTTATTGTTTTTGCCATCCGCGTTTGTGAGTTGTTCTCACTAAACTGTATTAACAAGACTATAAAAGTTCATGGTTACACAGAGTTTGTGTGTTGGTCCGTTATACTTCCGGATGGCAATGTTGTGAACTCCTTGGCCAAGCGCATTCTATATATATATATATATATAATATATATATATTTTATATATATATATATATATATGTTCGTGTGTGTGTGTGTGTGTGTGTGTGTGTGAAAGAGAGAGAGTGAGAAAGAAAGAAAGAGAGAGAGAGAGAGAGAGATTGTGTGTGTGTGTGTGTGTATGTGTGTGTGTGTACATGTGTGTTGTAATTGTGTTTCGGTTTGTTTGACTTTTTTCTTTTTGTTTTGATTTTTTCGGGGTTGTTTTTTCGTTGATTTTTTTTTTGTTTGGGGGGGGGGGGGGTGAATTCATTTATTTTGTTTTGTTTGTTTGGGTCTTTGTTTTTGTGGGGGGTTTTTAAATTTTGTTTTGTTTTGCTTTTTTTGTTTTTTTGTTTGTTTGTTTGTTGTTGGTTTGTTTTTGATTGTTTTTATTATTATTTGTGTTTAAAGGGTGTGTTTTATTATATTTCTGCTTTTCAGGGGGGTATTTTATGTATTTTTCTACACTCATTTACTTTTTACCACACCCAATGCATGACATTGAACTTAACCTTTTATGAGAACTACATAAAAAACGAGACATAGAACACCCATTAATCTCTAAAATGTATATAATCAAGATATGTCAAGACAGTCCGACCATTTCGATTGGTGAAATTGTCATTCGGTTAAAAAAAATATCAACTATTCTCTTGTCAAGAAACAATAGAGTTTGGTAAAGAATTACGCGAAGGTGAGCTTTCATATAGGGCAATATCGACATAATGTGCTCCAATCGTTTAACGAAGGATGTGAAAGCAACAACTCTTCACCTGCAGGACGAGTATCAAATTGAGAAATTAGGGA
>NC_088361.1:29669597-29677097 GCF_034508935.2 Berghia stephanieae
CTCTTGTTTTCTCATTAAACTTTGGAAATTTATTGTCAAGATTTTGAGTTGTTATAGTTATACACTCGTTGTTTTAATTACGGGTTGTGCTTTGGTGGCCTCACGACTGTCTAGCCGAGTAAGGTTTGGGCTCAGTGATAAAATGGTGTCAGTGTTACTGACGGGTTGTTGTTGTTGTTGTTGTTGTTGTTGTTGTTGTTGTTGTTGTTGTTGTTCTTTGCGCCCTCCCTCTTTCCTCTTTTGACAAGTGATCTCTTGTACATTCATAATTGCTTTAGGAGAGATATTGTGTTTTCGGGTGGGTGGGACTTCCCTCGTAATGACGCATGGTAACTTAGTAACTGGCTCTAAACTTCGGAACAATAGCGGAGGCCCTTATGAAATATTTCTCCGACGAGCATAAAAGCGTATCCAGAGTAAAGAAAAACATAAATCTGATCATGTTTTGACTTTTATACATTCTGATCACAAGACATATGAAAAGTTTTAGCCAGCATGAGGAATAAAAAGTACTGATTTTCTTTGTTTAGAGCCACACTGCCCGCCATTGCTGGTCAACGTGACATCAGACTATTGAATCCAATTGCTCTAGGAGAGAGATGGTGTTAGCGGGTGGGTGGGACTTGTTTACGCCTTTCAATCTTAAGATAAGGTCTCGTTTTCGTGAACTCAACTCAATAATACCAAGTTATAGTTGCACACCGAACGGACACCGAACGATCGTCTGAACGAACGCGTGATCAATTTTTTCTCGCGTCCTCTCGTCACTCCGGAATAGAAAGAGGAGGCGGAGCTTATATGACATAACGCAATGAAAGTTCTGTCCGATGACGGGTGGGGGGATATCACCTCTCCAAAACTTGGAGATATGAGATCTCATTTTTAAATTTTCAATGCGACGAGCACACTGATGTATCTCGTGTGATTCAAAAGCGTTTAAAACACTAATTGCGTTGTTTGTTCTATATATATGAGATCTTGAGATTCTTATCCAATCATCGATTGCTCGTTTGACAGCTCGCTTGTGAACAGTTAGGAGATCATCTCTTGATTTATGGGCAGGCTGCTTTGCGTAAAGGCGGTGAGTGTTGTATACATCAAAGAGTACCGCTGACCGATGGATAAATAGTGGTTGTGTAACCCAAAAGCCCTGCCGACTCGACTGCAAGGTTTTTTATGTAATAGTTGCGTCACCATCTCAACGCTCAGGAATTAATTAGTGAGGCAGGACTCTCAGTATATATATAAATATATATATATATATATATATATATATATATATATATATATATATATATATATATATATATATACATACACGCAATTAATGTTTTAAGCGCTTTTGAATCACACGAGATACATCAGTTGAAAATTTAAAAATGAGATATAAATCAAGAAAATCGACCGGAAAATAAAGAAACTATCATTAAATTCAAAAATTTGAGCAATTTTTTTTCAAAATCAATCTACTAGAAAAAAAAAGTTATTTCTAAGCCTATTTTTGTGAAACAAATATAAATGTTCTCCTTTTTGCAAGCTGATTCAAACAATGTGGTTTTCAAATTTAACGTATACGTAATCATTTGGAAGCTACAGAGAAAGGTGTTTGTGTGTAATCCCTTTCACACACGCGCGCACACACACACACACACACATATATAAAAACAATACACAAACAATACACATCCCTGGTCATCTATTGGATTCAGTAGTCTGATGTCACGCGCCCGGCAACGGCGGCCATCTTGGTTCTAAACAAAGAAAATCATTACTTTTTATTCTTCATGCTGGCTAGAACTTTTCATTCCCTTTTCATATGCCTTGTGATCAGAATGTGTTAAAGTCAAAACATGATCAAATTGATGGGTTTTTTTCCCTCTGGATACGCGTTTAAGCTCGCCGGAGAAATATTTCATACGGCGTCCGCCATTGTTCCGATAGTTCTAGAGCCAGTGTTACTAAGTTACCATGCGTCATTAGGAAGAAAGTGACGTTATGACTGTTGAAGACTATTGCCTATACTATTAATGTTAATGTATACATCCCATGCTGATTGTCACTACCCCCCACCCCCCAACCATTTCCACCATCCAAGTACCAGCGGCCTTTTCTCTTTGATGTCGTATCATGGTCTCCCCGAAGCCCAACACCTCGGTCGTTTGTGGGTCAAACTGCCCCCCCCCCCCCCACCTTCCCCCGTAATCAATTTATAATTTTCTCTCCGTATCTAGGGTAGAGCGCCACATGCACAATTATCTACTATTGAATGACACTGACCTTGCCCCTCCCCTAACACATGGTAGGGTGAGGCCTGAGGTAGTCTCCATTCTTTCCTTCTCCGTATCTTGTCAGCTGAAGCCAACAGCAACCCAAGCTATCCTCTATCACGTGACCTTAAATCCGATGCTGCATATCGCTTGAGAGCCTTCACTATCCAGATCTCGTTCGTGGTCACGTGAGAAGGCTAGATCCGTTCGGGTTCGGCGCCTCGATCGGCCCGATTTCGTTAACTCACTCAACCCTAACAACGAATATATCCGTAGTATACCCGGGGTTACTTTTACCCCGTGCCCATTTATTACATTCTTCTGAAACAAATTATATGCGTAGTAACAACGCTAATGTTCTTACTTTTTACATGTAAATGGTAGTTGAATGAAACTATCTATGTACATGCTCATTTTTAATACATAATTTTCCAATGTTGAAAAGTAGCAAAAACCTCTAGGATTGATTGAGTTAAGAGTCTAATAGTAGAATGGTCGTCGATGGGGCAGCGCCGTGTCACCGAATGGATAGGTAAAGACAATAATTACTTGTGAATACAATTTTTTTAATAGGACGATAGGTGTGCTAAAATACCATTAAAACTTTAAGGGCGATATTACAATATCAATTTTCAGTGATATCAAGATTGTAAGTTAGATTTTTACGTATGTATAGCACATCACAGAAAACAGCGTTAAATCTCGAAACTCTCCATATAAGAATAAAACTCCAAATCGAATTAAAATCCACAAGAACTTGAGAATAACTTGAAAGAATCACAGAGCTTGTGAAAAGCGGATTGTCAGCGCTGAACACATAACATAACGTGACGAACAAAAAGAAAATCAAAATCGACTCCCAACTAAGAAATCCATAACGAAGCCCTACAATATTTGGAGAATGCAAAGTACCTCGGCGTGACCCTGGACAGTAATATGAAGTGGAAGAAGCATATTGCCAACACAGCTACTAAGGCATATTATATATCCATGGCCTTCCTCAACAGACAAATTCGCCTCTGCCACAAATCTGTAAAAAAGAAATGCTATGAAGCATATGTCAGGCCAATACTGGAATATAGCGGCTCAGTGTGTGACCCACATACATCATAAGAAATCAATGAGCTAGAAAAAGTCCAACGTCGGGCGGCCAGATTTGTCAGTGGAAACTATGAGCTGGATATGAGCGTAACTCATGAGCGATCTCCAATGGAAACCGCTACACGAAAGACGTTCCATCAACAAACTCCTCGTATTCCACAAAACACAAGACGGAAAACTCGAAATTCCAACCAGCCATCTGAAACGGAACAACAGCAAAACAAGAAACCCGGCATTTAATTTTGAAATTCCCCACTACAAAACAAACCATCATCTTTACTCTTTATTCCCCTCCACCATCCGACTTTAAAACTCCCTACCATTTGTAAACAACCCATTTCGAATGATGACTTCAAAAATCGCTCCCTGCTTCCTGTGACGAGCGATTTTCTTTCACTGCGTGATTTCTTTATCATTCGTCATCGTCTCGTTCAAAACCACTTCAAACCTAGTGGACGGGACATATAATTGATTAACTCCTCCAGTAAGATAACCAAACATGGACAGTCTTTCTCCAATAAAGCTCCAAATCTTTCTAACGGAAATTTTGGTCGTTAGGTGGTAAACATTTCCATTGTATAACGGAACACTCACTTTCAGCTTAAGGCTTATTTACCTGTTCAAATTGTCTGCCCATTGTAGTCATGCCTCCTGCTAATTACCTTTCCCAAACAAGTCTCCAACGTCCCTAGGCCCTGAGGTCTTGTCTCGTTCAAGAGTAGCTCAAATTACAATTAAGGTCTAGTCTCTCCGGTAATTATCCGTTATTATTTCTTACCAACGCATCTGGATATCATTGGCTATCTAAAACAGGAAATTCTTCTGATTGGCTATTTTCGTTTCACAAAACCAAATTCATATCTGAATCTGATCACACACACGCTAAGAAGCCCACGAGAACAGAGCTATCTCTCCAATTTCAAACTTGTAAAAGTTTGTCTATCTCGGCTGGAGGTAAAATGAATATTGGTTAACATTCAAAGTGGAACGAGATATTACTGTGAATTCAATTTAATCTAGATATCTAGCATTACTATTATAGTTCGTGTATATATTTTAATTGTGCTATTCCATGGATGTTCGTAAGTTGGAATACCTGTACAAAACCATATCTATATGTATCTTATTTTATAGTTAACAGTTGTTGATGATCTATGTTATTATTTCATTTATATTCAATATGTATATTGCTTGAATGTCTGTACCCCACCGCCAATCGCCGGCCACACATCATAACCTCAATTATAATTAATAAAAATAAATAAAGAAATACCAGGGACACAACCCTGTTAAATTCTCATCATGTAAGATAGCTCGACTGTCAGTTGATGTTTAAACCATATACTAACTACCATTATCATGGAGTTACTGCATCTCCTTGCCTTTGTCGGCAAATAAAGGCTATTATGATGTGTCGCTCAGGACGATTCGGTGGCGAAAGACAAACTCGATTGGCACTAAGACCTTGTTGTTTCAACTCTTAAATTGAAGGTCCTGGCCATTTTCCTGGTCCTTTTCCTTGTCCTTGGAGCACCCAGTCGTGCGGAATCCCTGCATCCCAGTCCTTGAACAGCGGTAAACCCCTGATGTCAGCCTAACTACAACACACTGTTGTGATGTCCAGGAAACTCTGCAAAGCAGGCGCCAACCCTGGAACTAGCTGATACATTTGCCTCAGTCAAGCAAGCCGACGGGATAAAGATAAGCCAAACGGGCTTATACCATTTTCAAATGTATTTTCCACAGACACATATGATTATATCAAAGTAACAGATAAATATATAATAAATTAGATCCACTCAATTAGGGCTATTCTTCCTGATATTAAATAAATACTTATTCTTTCTATCTTTTCCTGTAACAATCTAATTAAACTTTATGTATAGAATTGTTATTATTGCATTGGGCGTTACTATTGTCTTGACTCACTTGTTATTAATACAATTAAGTTATAAGGGACCCTAAGGCAATTCTTGATCTCCCCTAGATTAAACCTGAGCCGTTTGTGATATAGGTTGAGTGGTGCAGCTGGTAACGAGAGCCATAGCGCGCATACTAGTTCGAATCCAGACCATTGAGCTATCGGTTGGACTCGATCCCACAAATTAACACACAACCCGCCACACTTCCCTCTAAAACCCATTACCGAAAAGACGGCCATATAATCTTCAGCCTGAAGCTTTGGCCTTAATAGAAGAAGAAGAGAAGAAACAAACAAGTTTGTCGTCCATTAAGTAAGTGCGTTCTCAACCAGAATAAATAAGTCCAACGTGCATTTAAAAAGCGCTTATCTACGTCAAATCCCTTGTTTTATCCGCATTATGTCCAATTATTTTTTAATCTCCTGATAATAAACACACTTGATGAGACATGCTATCTCTGTGTTTGGCGCAACCGGTGTATTTTTCGGATCAAAGCAATACTGTTTTACTCTTGGGAGACCTCTGAATTCAAACGAGAAAACAGTGAGCAAATGCCTTTCCTTTGAGCATACTATCAAGATGTCTAATCGCCGAGTTAAATCTGACCTAGTTCAGTTTGTGTGAAGAGTCCTTGACGTTTAAGGGCTTATATAGCGGCAGAGGCTAACCGGTTGATAGTCACAAGACCATCCCGGAAAGCCAGTCGATCTCGGGCACCTAACGTCGGTCTGACGTCGTAAGCACGAATGGAATGGTCATCCAACCCGGCGCCCGAATAGAGACTAACCCCCCCCCCCCCCCCTCTCTATCCCGGGCATTCGTCTGGTAAGCCGCTTCACGGCCGATGCTTACCTGACACTCGCCGTCTGGCTAACCACCACTAGCCGGACACCCCTCCATTCTGTTATCTCACCCACAAATAACCTCAACCTGCCTAAAGCGGTAAGGCGGGCAAATGGCGACGTAAGTCCAGACGCAAAGCGAGGACGGCGGCATGTACCGTGGAGCTCTGACTTTGCGGGCCAGGACGTGCAAGAGATACGGCTCCTTTTGGGGCAGAGTACGAGTCCCAAATGGCGGTACTGAAACGGCCATGGTTTGGAGACCAATGGTCCGATGGAATGAGAGCGCGGCATCTCTTTGCTGGATCATGGAAGGAGGCGTACGAGGCTCAATCGTGGGAACTCGGCAAAGCCTAGTAAGTAGGAAATGTACGAGACCTAGATGTGAGAACATGGCACCTCCCGTGAGGGTGCCCGTCACTTGGACCAAGGGTGTAGCCGGAGTGGGAACCAAGTCTCCTAGCAGGTAGGAGTAATTGGACCCAGACGACCCCACCTGCATATAAACGCGCAGAGCTTCGACCGCTGTCGTGGTTGGGAAGCCTTAGGGCGTTGCATCCTGCTGGTCGCCGGTGTAGGTACAGGCTGGGTTCTGTATCCAGGTCCGCAGAAGGCCGCGTATTTGCACCCGGTGTTGTAAGACAGTACGCCCGGTGCTGTTTGAGACTAAGCCGGGTGTGCCGAAGACTGGCCCATCAGCGGGGTTCATATGGGCGGCGGCGATCCGATGTAAGGTCTAGCGGACTATATGAAAAACCTGGATAATAAAGGTGTGGGTAGCCAATAGCTGCTGCTACCTCAGTGACATCACGTCTAATCACTTCCTCATATTCCTTCTCTCCCCTTCCTTCCATTCCCACCCACCCATCTTTTCTTCTTCCTCTTCTTTTTTCCTCATCTCCCTGTCCCTCATCCTCCTCGTGATCCTCTCTTGTTTCCCCGACTCATCCTTTTTTTTCTTTTCATATTACCCTTCCGCCCACCTCAACCTTTTCTTCACTGTATACTTTACTGATAATTATACTTATACAAACATGCCATTCTTGTTTTTAAAATTCGTTTTTACTAATAATCATAAACAGTGGAATCCTGATAAAGTTAGCGCCGTCGGACCAGAAATAATAGTTGACTAAGCAGCAAGCAAGGTTGACTTTATCCATTGCCAATCGAACATACTTTACATGAGAAAAAAAAATTGGGATCTATAAGATGTTTGACAGTGGTGACTTTATACGGATTCCACGTAAGAAATAAAATAAAATCAGATGAAAAGGAAAATGTGTTGTTAGAGCACATCTCGATTGAGAAGGGCAATTGACTGGCATAAAGGGTTTTGTATTGGCGTGAACAAAATGATCGAACTTGAAA
>NC_088361.1:29679597-29689597 GCF_034508935.2 Berghia stephanieae
CGTTGACGTGATAAAATAAATTTCCATTTATCAACAAAATCAAAATTGTGCACCACAGATGTACGGGGTTGAACTTTGTACGGTATGAAATGTGTCGCTAGTAGTATAGTATACACGCAGGAGAGTAATCGAGTGGAATAATGGAATAAGAATAAGGAGGAATTGAGAAAGAGCAAAAGAATTGGAATAAGAATTTGAATCGCTTTAATTAGCGTGAAGTGGTAATTAAATCTGTTGATAGAGATTGCTGGGTACAGCTGGGGCGACCATCCCCAACCCAGCGCGTCCACAGGTGGCGGATCGTGGAACGGCCTACAGATCCTGATCTATAGGTTAGCTGTAAAGCCGCGGACCAACTGGCGATAGTCGTGGAGAGTGAGGTTGGGTAGTCTGGCAGCACAGCTACACATACAAAATGCCTCATATACTCTATGAAGGGACTATCAAGGTGAATGGGAGGCGCCTTAAAACCTGCCAAATGCTCCCACTGCCTTGTGGGTTATGACCGGGAGGTCAAAAGGCTATGGAGTAAACCAGATAAAAATCCGTCAGAAGGCAACGGGAAACCACTGACGTATCATCCCAAGATCGTCATGATGTCCGTCCAAGCGAATCTAGTCAACGACGTCAATGGATGTTTTTCGAGCAACTCGATTACAGCCTCGTCCGGTAGAGATAGTCATGCAGGTGAACAGGTGACTCTCGACCGTCATCCAGCTACTGTGCACCACCAAACATTACGAACAGCAACATGGAATGTAAGAAGTCTGTACCAGAAAGGAAAATTAGCAAATGTAGTTATGGAAATGAAGAGATTGAATATCAATGTTTTAGGATTATCAGAAGTTAGATGGAAAGGAGCAGGAGAACTTAATTATGATGACTGTAAAATTATATACTCAGGAGGAGGAGAACACCAAAGGGGAGTTGGAATTATACTAGATAATAAAACGGCGCGAGCAGTCAAAGGATTCTGGCCCATATCAGACAGAGTAATGGCAATCAAACTACAAGCAAAACCTTTTGATTTTGATATTTTACAAATATACGCCCCAACCACCAGTCACGATGATGAAGAAGTGGAAAATTTCTATCAACAAATAGATAAAGCAATGCATCAGTTTAAGTCTTCAGACATAAAACTCATCATGGGCGATTTTAATGCCAAGGTGGGCCGAGAAAGAATAGAAGATATTGTGGGCCCACATGGTCTGGGAGACAAAAATGACAGAGGTGATCGTCTTATTCAATGGTGCCGTCAACATGATCTGACAATCACAAATACTTGGTCAACAAACCACAATAGAAGGAAGTGGACATGGAAAAGTCCTGGAGATGGAGTGAGAAACCAAATAGATTACATACTCATCAGCAAACGTTTCCGAAACTCGGTTTTGTATGCCAAATCTATGCCGGGGGCTGACTGTAACAGCGATCATATACCTGTGCTATGCCCCATACGAGTTAAATTGAAAATCTGCAAAAGAGCAAAGGCTAAACCTAAATACCAACTAGACATTCTCCGGGAGGAACAGAAGATACAAGAAAAATTTGAACTATCAGTAAGAAACAAGTTTGAAGTGCTTGGAGAACTAACAGATATAGAAGAGAAATATGAGCAGTTTAAAGACAGTGTTGCTGCATCATTAGAAGAAAATGTTCCAACCACACTTAAGTTGCAGAAGAAGAAATGGATTACTCCAGAGATATTAGAATTAATGAATGAGAGAAGAAAGGCCAAAAATCAGGAAGAAAAATACAAGACTCTGAACAGGCAGATAAAAAGAAAATGCAACGAAGCTAAAGAAGACTGGATAAATGAACAATGTCACTATATAATGTCCTGCAAAGAAAAAAATGGCAAATTCTTCCATCAGAAAATCAAAAAAGTGACAAACAAAACTAAATCAGGTGCTAAAAGTGGATGCATCAAAGACAAGCGTGGAAACACCATCATGGACAAAGACTGCATTCTAAACAGATGGTCAGAATATATTGAAGAACTTTTTTTGATAATCGAGGAGAAATGCCTATGATAAAAGAACTGGAAGGGCCTTCTATAATGAAAGATGAAGTTAGGAACGTCATGAAAAGCATGAAAAATGGAAAAGCTGCAGGACCTGATGCCATAACAATTGAAGCCTTGACTGGCCTGGGTGAATGGGGGATTGAATTCATCACAAACCTTCTAAATCAAGTGTATGACACAGGAAAAATGCCAACTGATATGAAACGATCCATTTTTATAGCACTACCAAAAAAGCCAGGGGCAGTTGATTGTGAACAACACAGAACTATTAGCCTAATGAGCCACCTCACAAAAATTCTTTTGAAGATAATTTTACTAAGAATAAGAAATAAAATACGACCTGAAATTGGGGAGATGCAATTTGGTTTTGTTGAGGACAAGGGTACCAGAAATGGAATATTCACATTATCAATGCTGATGGAAAGATGTATTGAAGTAAATAAAGATCTGTATATGTGTTTCATCGACTATTCAAAAGCCTTTGATAAAGTACAACACGAAAAACTATTCAAAATTCTATCATCCTTGGACATTGATGGTAAAGATTTAAGAATATTACGGAATTTGTACTGGGAACAAGAAGCAGCAATGCGTGTTGACAATGAACTAAGCAGTTTTACACCTATTAGAAGAGGAGTTAGGCAGGGGTGTGTTTTGTCTCCAGATTTATTCAACCTCTATAGTGAAATGATATTAAGAGATATCGAACATAAGAAGGGGGTGTGTATTGGAGGAAAGAATGTAACAAATCTGAGGTATGCAGATGATACGGTTCTACTGGCAGAATCTGAACATGAACTACAAGAATTACTGGATGTTGTAGTCAGGAGTAGTGAAAATATGGGACTGGAACTGAATATATCTAAAACAGAATGTATGACGGTATCTAAAAATAATAACCCACCAGCCTGTGTAATAACAAGCAGAGGACAAACAATACAACAAGTTGAATGTTTCAAATATTTAGGCTTCAATGTAACATCCAATGGAAAATCAGATTGTGAAATAAAGAAAAGAATAGGTATGACGAAGAATGCATTCAACCAGCTGCATACAATTATGAAAAACAGGAATATTAGCATGAAAACAAAAATCAAAGTCCTGGATTGCTATGTACTGTCTGTGCTGCTATATGGTTGTGAGAGCTGGACCATAAACAAGACCATGGTTAAAAGACTGGAGGCAGTGGAAATGTGGTTTTACAGAAGAATGATGAGGGTGTCATGGATGGAAAGGAAAAGAAATGAAGAAATTTTAGAAATGGCAAACAGAAAAAGATCACTGATAACAAAAATCATCAAACGCCAAATGGAATTTTTAGGACACATTATCCGCCACCCTGGTTTGGAAATACTCGCCTTGACTGGAAAGATGAATGGAAAAAAAAAAGAGGAAGACAAAGAATAACGTATTTGAAAGGGATAAGAACTTGGACAGATGAAGCTGAGAAAGGTGGCGCTGCTTTAATAGAATTGGCAAGAGATAGATCAGCTTGGCGGAAGATGACCTCCGACGTCTGCTTCAGATATGGAACTACATGAGATGAGATGAGATAGAGATTGATACTCATTGCAAGTAGTTAGTTAAAAGGTTTTATGTATAGAGATAATAATTTTAGGGTTTGAATCACATAGACCACTGGAATAGTTTGTTAAAGTTTGATGTTGTAGTAAATCAATAGAGTTGTATTGTATCGATTTGTTGATAGATGACATTAATGGATGGAAATAGTTATATTTGGATTGAACGGTGACAGCGCATAGCGTCTTGGATTCAAATCCTAAAAAACGTATTGTTTAAATCGTCTCCGATTCTATCACACTTTAAGGTGTTCTCGAGTCTGGCTCGATGTTGAAACCTCGTAATAGGCTTTTTACTCACATTCATCTAATGTGTTCAGGATAATATCGCCTAACAGGCGTCACATCTCGTTCTATTTGTTTCGTGTTGTTGTTCGTCAGCGATCCGTTTTAAAGCGCTTTGAATCTCATTAGTGGATATCGCGGTATATAAATGTTCCTTTAAAATAGTTCTCAAGCGTGTCCGATTTTGCGACCGTAAATATAATTTACCCACCATTATGAGAAATGCATTATTATTTCAATTCATCCTCACGACCCATTGCATAAGAACTAATTTAGGCATGCAATATCATTCCAGGTAAACCTACTGACCTACTGCTATTTCAAGGTTATCAATGACACAATATGAATGTCATCTTCTTCTCCTCCCCTCCCCCTAGTTTTATAATAAAAAGCAGTTAATGAAATCAAACCTGGAATAACTATAACAAAGCAATTTGATACAGTACATCTAGCCAACATGCCTGTCAGCTCCTAATAAAATCTGTTATCAAACATTGAACACGGTTTCCCCGTTTTAACAACAGACAATATAAAATTTTTAAAAACATCCAAGTTGGACAATGCTTTACTGTGATATAAACATGATTTCAGCGTTAAAAACTAGTGAAATGCAAACTGTGAAGCAATCAGCTCAGGGTATTGACAAATCATCTTTTTCTCTTTTGATCAGATTTTTTTAAAAACTTCAAATAGACACTGGTTAATTAAGATTACCCTGAACTTATCAAAATTTCTCGAACTTTAGACTCATTTGTCGTCATAGATATTCTAAGTTTTTAAAAATATTGCCTAAATTGAAAAAGGTTGCTTTGCTAATGTATGGCAGAGCAATTTGGCTGGGATTCTTGTAATAAAAATTGAAAAAGGCTGCATGCATTGAATAAAATGGAATCTTGATAAAGTCAAACACCGCTGGACCAGACATATTGATTGACTTTTAAGAAAGGTTGACTTTATCCATTATCAATGGAACACATTTAGAGTAGGAACAGAAAATTTGTAACCAAAAAGATGTGTTCACTTTAAGCAGTGGTTGACTTTAAGAGTGCTGAGTTCATGCGGATTCCATTGGATTGAAGAAGATGTTGTGATGATTCAGCTCAGACTTCGTTAATTCAATTTATTTATTATCAATCATATGGTAAATTTAAAACAAATATATAATACGAACAGCTCGTACTGAGTTCTTTCAGTAACTAACACAAACCAATCTTCTTACGATGTTCCTAGGGAACACAGAGTGCTTAGAGAACTTATACGTTCGCTCAGTCAACATTCATACTGACATGCAAAAAAAAAAATCCCAAAAAACATGCACAACACAAAATGCGTAACTCTATAAAGAACTCTAACATAAATACACAGCCGAACAACTATATTCGCACATAGCCAAACAACTCCAATATATTACAAGACATGTTACAAATGTGGCTGCTTATATGAAAATAGATAACTGATATCAACGGACACTTCAACTCATCTCGTATCAGAGATACATGAATGTTGTAGCACTATTGGCATTCGGTATGTCACAACAGATTTATATTGGATCATAATGGTCCTATAATAAAGTCTCCAGATGGATGAATAATAGGCTAAACACCAACCATTCTCAAATATAAGGAGGCGGTTTCAAGGGTCAAGAGTATATTTTAGGCCTAACTGAACAGATTATTCTATTAACAGTAATAGAGGAATGACATAATTGTATTCGTATTAATCGTCACTAGTTATACACAGCGAAATAATAATAATAATAATAATAATAATAATAATAATAATAATAATAATAATAATAATAATCATCATCATCATCATCATCATCATCATCATCATCATCATCATCATCATCATCATCATCATCATCATCATCATCATCATCATCACATCATCATCATAACACCATATCTCCGCATACTTTCTTTTACCACTTCAAACAACAGTCTTAACATTAATCATATTATTTGAAAACCATAATAAAATGATAATATTAATAATAATAATAATAATAATAATAATAATAATAATAATAATAATAATAATAATAATAATAATAATAATAATAATAATAATAATTGAACAACTTCGACAACTTCTCACCATCATATTCAGATGACAACGAAACGACGTTTAGACATCTTTAGCACTATAATTATTGTTGTATCACCCACTAGATTTCAAAAAGGCTACACCCCCATACATTCATCATGCACAATAAGACATTCACAAAACACAAACGAACACACGCACGCACGCACCCCCCCCCCCCCCCCCACACACACACACCATAAAGGATATTTTAATAGTCCTTTGAAATAGTCCTTTGAAAAGGCTCTTTACGTACAATCTCTCACCGTATTCAGGTGTAAAATGAGTACCTCGCCGTTACCATCGTTGTCTCTGTCGGGGAAAAAAAGTGTAATAACGCCTAACAGGCGTCATATCTCGTTCTACCTGTTGCTGTTGGTCAGGAACCCTTGTAAAGCGCCCTGAGCCATTAAGTGGATATTGCGCTATATATAAAATCAAGTTGTTGTTTTTTTTTTTTTTTGTTTTTTTTTTTGATGTGGATGATGGCATGACTTGATGATGCTGATGATGATAACAGACTGAACTTTCAAATTAAATTAAAATATCGTCATTAAGGATGCAATTGTTGATATTTTGGGGACAAAACGGACACTATATATAGAACTATCGTATTGAATAAAATATTAATTATTTCATTATGTACTCAAATGTCCGTTGCACATCGTAATTAAGATCATAAGATCTCGTAAACCCTTCAAATAATATAATATCATGAATCATGTCATAGTAATTTTGTGGCAAAAATTAATAGTAAAAGCGCTTAGAGTCTGGTGTCTCGGAGTTGTAGCGCTTTATAAGTTTTCATTATTATTATTATTATTATTATTATTATTATTATTATTATTATTATTATTATTATTATTATTATTATCATAATTAAAACATGGCATATTAAACTGGAATTATGACACCTGACATGCGCGTCTCAATAAAAGAATAAAATAAATAAAGAATAAAATATACATATAAATGTATGTATGTATGTACGTACGTACATACATACATACATACATACATACATACATACATACGTACGTACGTACGTTTGGTGTGTGTGTGCGTGCGTGCGTGCGTGCGTACATGCGTACATACATACATACATACATACATACATACATACATACATACGTTGGGTGTGTGTGTGTGTGTGTACGTACGTACGTACGCACGCACGCACACACACACACACATAAATACACATACATACATGCATACACACACACCATACACACATACACATACACGATATGTAAACACACTGCTTTGTTTTTAAAAGTTATAAACATACTCATGTGTCAATCTGAATAAAATAACCAATCGTGATGTTAGATATTTATAAAACTGTGGAAACTTTTCACTATTTTGCAATGTGATCAATGGCCTCAAGCACATGGAAATTTAATATAGATCATGTCCATTGTATACGGGAAAATAGTTTTCAATACAAAATTTTTTAAGTAAATATATAACATGGGTATAAAAATAAGAATAATACATCATCAGTGGTTCATGTATATATATATACATACTATGCATACATGCAAAACGGGCTTACCTTTCTAAAATCCAGTTATATCATAACGTGTCACATATAATATGAAATAGGTATGCACCACAGCAGCTTTGATATGCACCTTATTGTATAAGAACCAAGGGTGTGTGTACGTGGTCACGGTGTGTACCCTGATAAGAACCTTCCCACAATCCTAGTGCTGATAATATAAGCAATGTTTGTTTTCTTTCCGCAAACCACTATTCATAATTTTACCCCACTGAGTTGTACGCTAAGCATGTGGGCATGTATTACCGACACACCAGCCTACTGTGTCAACCATGGCGTACTAAAAGAGTATTATAGTAGGGCTATGGTGTCAACACATTTTGTACAACTTTTGCCATGACGTAATCTCAATTAGGCCTTGACATTTGCCCTTGAGTGGGCGCGACAGAGGGGGTTCCCCGGATAGATAGATAGATAGATAGATAGATAGATAGATAGATAGATAGATAGATAGATAGATAGATAGATAGATGGAAAGATAGATAAATAGATAAATAGATAGACAGATATGCAGATAGACTTAAAGATAGTTCACGTTTCCCGTCCAACACATGTAACACATCATGTAGCACTCTTAGAATATTCGTCACAACATTTTGCTAAGTACACATCTACAGCTGGATCGAATTTGGTTGATTAAAATTCTGAAAATTCAGAAGAAAAAAACACATTCGAATTGGGTAATGTGTGTTAAGTGCAAAGTTTTCAGTAATTCCAAACGGGCACTGATAAATGAAGGATTATAGAACCATGCTGCTCGCCGTTGCTGGTTGACGTGACATCAGACTATTGAATCCAATTTCGCCCCCCCCCCCCCCCCCCCCCAAACTAATATATATATTATATATATATATATATATATATATATATATATATATATATATATATATATATATATATATAAAGAAAAAAAATAGATAGTATGAACATGGCTAAGAAGCTCACAACATTGCCATCCGGAAGTTTACGGCCCAACACACAAAGCTATAGATAGAATGCGCTTGGCCAAGGAGTTCACAACATTGCCATCCGGAAGTATAACGGACCAACACACAAACTCTGTGTAACCATGAACTTTTATAGTCTGGGTAATACAGTTTAGTGAGAACAACTCACAAACGCGGATGGCAAAAACAATAACAAAGGCCTGAGTGACGTCATCTGCATACTATCTATATGTAACCATGAACTTTCATAGTCCGGTTAACCCAGTTTAGTGAGAAGTACTCATAAACGTGGATGGCAAATAAAAAACAATAACAAAGACATGAGTGACGTCATCTTCGTTCTATCGATAGACAGTATGCGCTTGGCTATGAAGCTCACAACATCAACATTGCCATCCGGAAGTATAGCGGACCAACACACAAAACTCTGTGTAACCATGAACTTTTATAGTCTGGTGAATACAGTTTAGTGAGAATTACTCATAAACGTGGACGGCAAATAACAATAACAAAGACCTGAGCGACGTCACCTTCATTTGATCTATAGATAGTATGCGCTTGGCTAAGAAGCTCATAACATTGCCATCCGGAAGTATTACGGACCAACACACAAAACTGTGTGTAACCATGAACTTTGATAGTGTGGTTGATACAGATTAGTGAGAATCACTCACAAACGCGGATGGCAAAATACAATAACAAAGGCTTGAGTGACGTCATCTTCGTTCTATCTATATGGTAATCGGTCGCCACAAAAAACTGCATTTTGCGATATACATATATATATATATATATATATATATATATATATATATATATATATATATATATATATATATATATATACATATATATATATATATATATATATATATATATATATATATATATATGTATATATAGAGTATGCGCTTGGCTAAGAAGCTCATAACATTGCCATCCGGAAGTATAACGGACCAACACACAAAACTGTGTGTATCCATGAACGTTTATAGTCGGGTCAATACAGTTCAGTGAGCATTACTCATAAACGCGGAGTCAAAAAACAATAACAAAGACCTGAGTGACGTCATCTGCATACTATCTATATATATATATATGTTATATAATATATATATATATATATATATATATATATATTATATATTTATATTTATATATATATATATATATATATATATATATATATATATTATGTTCGTGTGTGTGTGTGTGTGTATGTGTGTGTATGTATGTGTGAAAGAGAGAGAGAGTGAGAAAGAAAGAGAGAGAGAGAGAGAGAGAGAGAGAGAGAGAGAGAGAGAGAGAGAGAGAGAGAGAGAGAGAGATTGTGTGTGTGTGTGTTTGTGTGTGTATACATGTGTGTTGTAATTGTGTTTCGGTTTGTTTGACTTTTTTCTTTTTGTTTTGCTTGTTTCGGGGTTGTTTTTTCGTTGATTTTTTTTGTTGGGGGGGGGGGGGGGGGGGATTCATTTATTTTGTTTTGTTTGTTTGGGTCTTTGTTTTT
>NC_088361.1:29694597-29704597 GCF_034508935.2 Berghia stephanieae
CATCTTGTTGTTACCAACATAAGTGCCTGCTCCACTCACTTTTCTGAATTAGAATTTATATAAAGATCTTTAATTCAATTTACTTCTTGAAAACAACGTTTTATTGCCAGAGCTAATTTATCAATGAGTTTAAAGAATTATTTTGAGGTATTTAAACACAAATTGATAATCTTTAAGAGTAGTTATAGATAGTATGCGCTTGGCTAAGAAGCTCATAACATTGCCATCCAGAAGTATAACGGACCAACACACAAAACTGCGTGTATCCATTAACGTTTATAGTCGGGTTAATACAGTTCAGTGAGTATTACTCATAAACGCGGATGGCAAAAAACAATAACAAAGACCTGAGTCACGCCATCTTCGAACTATCTATAAGGTCTATTATGTTATTACCCCTGAAAACTACGAATTTTTCTAATTTTATTAAAAGTAATATTCAGGTCTGTGTGTGGGTAAAAAGAGAAAATAAAAGTATGATTAGCTACAATATTACCATATCGAGCGATACAAAAATGAATTTTTCAGTGATTAGTGTGCTGCAAAAAAAAAAACCATAGCTGAAAAAAAAAAGTCCGTTTGGGAGAGGGGCATGGGTGGACGGAACACTTTACTGTACTTGTGTCGCACAAAGTCGAACGCAAAGCATTAAGCATTAGATTTATAACACGAAATCATAATGTTACTGAGCTTTATTGCGAAAATTTAGTCTGCCGAATATAGAACACTGGGAAGGGGTGGGGAAGGTTGTAAACAAACATCAGGAAAGGAAAAAAGTTTTTTTAGATGACATGTTGATGACTCAAAAGATCGTGTTTCTTATCAATAGCATCGGTATAATTTACATAAACGGTTCCACATAGAACCGATGCTAAATGATATTTGATGTGATTAGTATTAAATTTGCCAGTAAGTTTTGCATTGCATTTTTTGGCATAGTTAAGTTCGTCATCTAATTCTACAGTTTCAGTCAGAGTCTACAGTCTACAGTTGTTCTACATTCAAATTGGATTGAGCTCAATTATAAAGTGCTTTTCAACACGATTCTAAGTTTCCAAAATTATGAAAATCAGATAAGCAGAAGAAAATTTATATCGGTTTAAAGGCTGAAAATGGTCTTCTAATTGCCTTTGTTATTTACTGACGGACTTTGTGACTTGAAACTGTTGCATTTCCGTCAGTAACCACCATTTGGATTTCAAGACTGACCTACATGGCCGCTAAAGATTTGAGTAAGGATTTTGCTGGAACGAATTTCATGGATGTGCTATACCGCTTTGCCCTGAATTTAATTTTATTAAAAAGTTAAGATGTTAAATCGTGTGCCGTCACTGGAATTTTGATTTACAAATGTCTAATTTTTTAATTATCCAAAGCTAAATATACCATATTTCATCCACAATCAAAATATATACTAAATTGGCATTGATTTTTAAAAAAACAACACCAAACGATAGAGAAATTCCTCCTGAAGAAAATAAGACATAAATCTTTAAAATCCATCCATAAAAAAATCGATGGAACTTATTTTGAGACCCATCACTCAAAAAAAGTTAAAAACATCAAGTCACAACCCCTAGGCCATTAATCAGCTCACTGCTGGAGTGCCAAATGGACGTTTACCAAAATGCCTACTTGAATTCGAACACAAGTCCATGTTAATGTTCTTTTATTTGTTGATTGTTGCCTTCCCATAACTCTCTCTCTCTCTCTCTCTCTCTCTCTCTCTCTCTCTCTCTCTCTCTCTCTCTCTCTCTCTCTCTCTCTCTCTCTCTCTCTCTCTCTCTCTGCATTCAATATTTCTTCTCAATGGGTAATCTAGGTCACTCCACAAAATAAAAACGATTTTCATGATAAATTACATTGCAAGCTACTACAGCTACAATCATTTCATGTTTATGTTGACTGTACATAGTGAGCATATTATCAATTATTCAAATCCTAATGAGGCTTACATTAGGTAAATATTGTTAATGTCAATATTTTGCACACAAATGACACAGTCATTAATTTTGAAAAAAATAAAAAATGTTTATTTTAACATGATGTTGAATCTTATTTATAGGACAGTACTAGTGGACCACGATGGGGAAAAAGATTTTGAATGTCGAGGTTGTGGATGCAGAGAAGAGACGAATACCAAGTAAACATTATGTAAGAAATTCAACTGTTTTTTAGTTGTGTTGCTATTTAACTTCTTCTTCTTCTTCTTCTTCTTCTTCTTCTTCTTCTTCTTCTTCTTCTTCTTCTTCTTCTTCTTCTTCTTCTTCTTCTTCTTCTTCTTCTTCTTCTTCTTCTTCTACTTCGTCTTCAGTATCTTCTTCAGCATCATCTTTTTCCTCTTCTTCTTCTTCAGCTCTGTCTTCCCCATCATTATCATCAGAAGTTTTTTTATCATGTTACTGTAAACTACTCCTTGCAGAATATATACTCAGCCAAAATTGGATAGCTGGATCTAAATAAATAAATAAATAATTGCATCTATTTAGAGTTCAACAGGTTACTATCATTGTCTTTTTTCACACTACAAAAACAGGACAGTGAGATTAACTCTGTCGGTTATGCCCTTTTTACAATTATTTTAGTTTTTTAAGTCATCATCATCAATATAAATTACCACTCCTGCCCCTCCCATAACTGTTCTGTTTTTTTAAATTTTTGTAGGTATATGTTATTGTTGTCAAATGGTCAGATGGATCCTGTTTCAAGATCTATAGAAGATACAGTCGGTTCTTTGACCTTCAAGTGAGTGCTGATTGTCGTTTTTGTGTGGGAGAGTCTTAAGTTTTATTCTACTCTGCTTTTCATTCATTTAGATAGAACATGTACAGTGTCTATGGGTTAGCTGAATCGTCTCTCGTCTTATAATAAATTTAAGTGGAGTTGAGCATTGTAAGTCACAGAATATATGGCAATGATTGCAAAACTGTGGCATTGACAAGCAACTTTTCTCATGAAGGAAGCACTGTGAAGAGCATTTAGTATTATGAGTCCATGGAAATGCGCTATGTAACGGTTAAATTTATTTATTTTTATCTTATGAGTCCACATTGCAGGTAGACTTTAAAACGGAATGAAGCATTTTGAGTAGAAAAGGGTGATTTAAAAATTAACATCAATTTTTTATTGATATAACAAGGAGAGACAAGCTCATTTTTATCCAAAGATTACAAATTTCATGGACACTATAATAAATTATATGGAATCAGATGAAGTAATTTTTTTTTTCTTTGGTGATTGAAGCAACAGATCAACTGTTACAGAGAGTATTTAGTCAGGAAATAACCAGGGGCATTAAAATCCCCATCCAGACTTGAAATTTAACTTAACATTGCATTTGAAGATGATGGGAAGCCACCCTAAAGTCGAGGTATGAATAATAAATAGACAAATTAAGAATTACCCCAGGCTCAAACTGAATTCCGGACCAGGCCAAAATAATTTGTTTCTGGTTATCCATACTGTTCTCACAAGTTCTTTTCTACCACCTCTTCGTAAAGACTATAGTCTCACAGGTCAACAGATTCTTGTCGTATGCCACATGCAAGAACATAAGGTATTGCCTCGCACTTGGACATGCAGGATCTCATGATGATTAATTCTTTTGTTGAAGAATGCAAGCATCAAATGTGTATAAATTATATATAATCTAATGCCATAAACTATATTTTTAAAATCCGTCTTACCTGACTCTTTTATGTTTTCCTCTGCTTTGTCACTGAATTGTAGACGATTTTTAGGATTTTTATCTCACACCATTGCCACTTCCCTCACTTTTTAACCAACAGCATTCCATTTTAGTAAGTTTAAAGTAGTGCTTTTGGACCCTAAGGAATTTCTAATTTGATAACTATGAAGTAAGTTGGCTCTAAAATTGAGATCAATTAACCTCTCACTATGTGCTACAATGCATTTCTTGTCTTTGTTTTTTTTCTTCACAGACTTTATTACTTGACAGCTTTCCCATAGAGGGTGGATCTTTAGATCCAAGCAAACGAGTGATGCCATTTTTACCAGGTCAGTTGGCTTCCCCCTCCCAACCCCTCTGGCACAAGATTATTTTTGTCAGAATTCATTATTAAGTTTGACTTTTTCATTTGTTATTATTCTTTATCATATAAATAACAATTGTCAACCCGAGTATCACTATCATTGACCTGTGTTATCCTGACCACTGTTAATGTTTAGCATTTCATGACTTTTGTCAAAATCCACTTTTTTTCTGACTTTTTGTCCGACTATGTCCTGATTTCTGTAAATTTCTGTGTTGTTCTGACTTCTTCTCAATGTTCTGTTATGTCAGTCTGTCATCTGTCAATGTCTAGTGTTGTCCAGTCTGTCGTCTGTCAATGTCAAGTATTCTCCAGTCTGTCGTCTGGCAAGGTCTAGTATTGTCCAGTCTGCCGTCTGTCGATGTTTAGTGTTGTCTAGTCTATTGTTGATCAATGTCTAGTGTTGTTCAGTCTGTGGCCTATAAATACCAGTTTTCACCAGTCAGTTGTCTTTCAATGTCCAGTGTTGTCCAGTCTGTCAATGTCTAGTGTTGTCCAGTCTGTCCTCTGTCAATGTCTAGTGTTGTCCGGTCTGTGGCCTGCCAATGTCTAGTGTTGACCTGTCTGTGGCCTGTCAATGTCTAGTGTTGTCCAGTCTGTGGCATGTCATTGTCTGGTGTTGTCCAGTCTGTGGCATGTCATTGTCTGGTGTCCTGTCTGTCCTCTGTCAATGTCTAGTGTTCTCTAGTATGTCCTCTGTCAATGTCTAGTGTTGTGTCAATGTCTAGTATGGCTATGTGGACTTGTGGTATGACACTCGCTTTTGGATCGGAAGGTCCTGGGTTTGAGCCTCGCTCAGCGCATAGTTGAGTCCTTGGAAAAAGCTCTGTGCTCATATTCTCTCACCGTACTCAGGTGTAAAATCAGCACCTGGCCCTTAACAATCATTGTTCAAAGGTGAAGAAGCGTTGGCAGTCCTCACTTCTCACCTTTCTATTTTAACGGTACCAGCGATTCTAGTTTCTTTACCACCTTTTCTCGTTTTTTTGCCTAGGTCGTTCGCCTCTCTTCCACCAATCACCACCCATCCCACTTAATTAATTGCACCAATCCCCTCTTGCACATACGCCAATCTCTCCCCTCTTGTGTGTGGGGTGGGGGAAGAGGGGTCGCGTGACGCGTTGGACGATTCCATTGCTCAGGGTAAATATCCAAATTTACTACACACTAATGATCACTGACAATGATCTATTATGACGACATCACCCCTCTTCTCTAATGGGTTATTCTTTGAAATGAATGTGACTACTATAAGATATGTGTGTGTTTGTGTGTGTGTGTTTCGAACATAGCACGTCAGATTTTTTTTTCTTTTGTCTAGGTATCTGTTGTCACCACACCTTTCTATCGCATTGTTGTAATTTAATAATACAATATTTAAATTTCTTTTGGTGTCTGTCAGAGTCTAGTGTTGTCCATTCTGTCGTCTGTCAGTGTCTTGTGTTGTCCATTCTATCGTCTGTCAGTGTCTAGTGTTGTCCATTCTGTCATCTGTCAGTGTCTAGTGTTATCCATTCTGTCATCTGATAATGTCTAGTGTTGTCCATTCTGTCATCTGTCAATGTCTAGTGTTGTCCATTCTGTTGTCTGTCAATGTCTAGTATTGTCCATTCTGTCATCTGTCAATGTCTAGTATTGTCCATTCTGTCATCTGTCAGTGTCTAGTGTTGTCCATTCTGTCATCTGATAATGTCTAGTGTTGTCCATTCTGTCATCTGATAATGTCTAGTGTTGTCCATTACGTCATCTGATAATGTCTAGTATTGTCAATTCTGTCATCTGTCAATGTCTAGTATTGTCCATTCACTCATCTGTCAGTGTCTAGTGTTGTCCATTCTGTCATCTGATAATGTCTAGTGTTGTCCATTATGTCATCTGATAACGTCTAGTGTTGTCCATTATGTCGTCTGTCAGTGTCTAGTGTTGTCCATTCTGTCGTCTGTCAATGTCTAGTGCTGTCCATTCTGTCGCCTGTCAGTGTCTAGTGTTGTCCATTCTGTTGTCTGTCAGTGTCTAGTGTTGTCCATTCTGTCATCTGTCAGTGTCTAGTGTTGTCCATTCTGTCGTCTGTCAATGTCTAGTGTTGTCCAATCTGTCATCTGTCAGTGTCTAGTGTTGTCCATTCTGTCATCTGTCAATGTCTAGTGTTGTCCATTCTGTCATCTGTCAATGTCTAGTGCTGTCCATTCTGTCATCTGATAATGTCTAGTATTGTCCATTCTGTCATCTGTCAATGTCTAGTGTTGTCCATTCTGTCATCTGTCAATGTCTAGTGTTGTCCATTCTGTCATCTGTCAATGTCTAGTGTTGTCCATTCTGTCGTCTGTCAATGTCCATGTTGTCCAGTCTGTCTTCTGATATAAATGCTGAAATTTGAATGTCTTGTAAAAAAGATACAAGACTTGGGTTGAGTTAATGGTTTATTGAGGATCATGGATATATTTTCTGTAATGAACAAAAACTAAAATCTCACATTTCTGGTCATTTCAACTTGAATGACAATTTGTGATATCTAATTCTTCCCAATATAATATCGTTTTGAGAGTCACACATTATAATTAAATATAAATATTTGTTTAGTGCTTATAAATAGTTTATTACTATGCGCTAAGATATTTACAATATCATTTCTTCTGCAAGATAAATTACATATATCATATAGGATGCCACATCCAGCATTTTAAGGCACAGGTACAATGAATGTTAGTTGAACATAGACAACGATTTTATTCCCAAGGGGATATCAGAATATTATTTCCCTCAGTGATGTACAATTTTATAACAATGATGAATCACTCTTGCCATCATTATATAATTTCTGTCTCAGTGCATGTTTCTTATCATTTATCACAGTACGGTATTAAAAAATGTAGGCACAAAATATTAATTAAATGACAATCCCATATTTTCTCTTGCAGGGAAAATATTCTTTGGACGCAGCCACATCAAGGAAGTAGCAATGAAACGGCTTGGTGAGATAAATGATTATTGCCAAGTAAGTTGGTCTGGGATTGCACTGGCATGTTATTTTGTTTCCATTTTCTTTTATTGACTTATTTCCTTTAAAATTAATTACATTATCACAACAAAAGTTTGTCGATTTTAATCATTGCAATAATATAATAATTCCTGGGCTTTCACAATTTGTTCAGTGCTTTAATCGTGACAAATCGACCCTCGACCTATTTTTCTGTAATGTTGACAAGTCCTATAAATGTTTTCCAAGAGCTCCACTCGGTTCATATCGGACCACAATATGTTATTATTATTACCTATATATCGCCCTGTCATCAAACATAAGCCAGTAGTGAAGTGTGTTCAGGTCATGAACGAAAGTGTGTGTGAGGAGTTGCGTGGTTGTTTTGAATACACTGACTGGAATGTTTTTATCGAATCATGTGATAGTGTGGATGAGCTGAATGACTGTGTGAGTGAGTATTTAAAATTCTGTGAACAGCTAGTTTCTTGTAAAAAAGAAATAAAATATTATCCTAACAACAAGCCTTGGATAACAAAAGATCTAAAACTTTTATTGAACCAAAAGAAAACTCTCTTTACTAGTAGAAACAAAAAAGATCTGAAAACAAAACAAAAAGAGATAAAGAGAGTAATATCTAGTTGTAGAGACAAGTACAAAAATAAAATTGAAAAATGCTTTTCTTCTGGGGATTTACGGGACACGTGGCGGGGGCTTAAAACTGCTGTTAACTATAATCCAAAGCCCACGATTATATCAGAAGATATCGAAATTGACACTCTAAATAAATTTTATTCACGTTTCGACACAGCAAACAAATTTGATATTGAAAATGAAAAACATAAATTAGACAGGGCTTTGGAAGATGAAATGACTATTGAGGCCAGTGAAAAAGGAAACGAGATTCGTATTTTCAAAACTAAACGAGAGGAAGGCTGCTGGGCCGGATGGATTGAAAGGAAAATTATTAAAAGAATGTGCCCATCAGCTTTCCCCCATTTATACACATATTTTTAACTGGTCCCTCCAATGCGTTTCGATCCCTGAAATTTGGAAAACTTCAAAAATTATTCCTGTTCCAAAAAAAGAAAAACTTGAATCTATGAACGATCTCAGACCTGTTGCACTGACTTCAATAGTCATGAAATCTTTAGAAAAACTTGTTCTTGTTAAAATTAGGAACCAGTTTATGCCATTGAGTGATAGTCATCAATTTGCTTACAAACCAGGACATGGCGTAGAGGATGCCATTTTGCTGTTTACAAACAACATCTACAGGCATCTGGATCACGCTAAGAGCTATTGCAGATTGCTTTTTGCAGATTTTTCTTCAGTGTTCAATACAATGCAACCTCAGTTGGTTGTTCAAAAAATGACTAGTCTGAATTTAAACAAGTATATAATTGCTTGGGTGCTCGAATTTCTTACGGATAGAGCACAATATGTTCAATTAGGACAAAACATATCTTCCTGTATAACTACAAATACTGGTGCTCCTCAAGGTTGTGTATTGTCCCCTGTATTATTCACAATATACACGAATGACTGTAGAAGTCAAAACCTGAGTGTCCCTTTAATAAATGACACCGCTCTTCAAGGCCTCATAACAAATGGCAACGAAGTGGCTTATAGGCAAGAAATTGATAGATTTGTGTCTTGGTGTGATGCCCACCACCTAGAGCTTAACATAAGCAAGACAAAGGAGCTAGTGATTGACTTTAGGAGAGTGAAGGAACCGATAGAACCATTAAAATTAAAGGACCAATTCGTCCAGCGAGTTCCTCACTACAAATACCTTGGTGTAACGATTGATGACAGGCTCAAGTGGGATGAACACTTGAAAATAATTAGGCATAAGATGTGCAGACGTACATATGCCTTCTGCACATTATTGTATAGAGCAGTAATCGAAAGTGTTTTGTCATTTTGTATAACAGCTTGGGGAGTCAATTGCTTAGCAGTGGAAAGGAACAAAATAAATTCAAATATTAAAAAATCCATTAAACGCTATATAAATGATGTTGACGATGTAGATCTTTTATACGAGAAATTTTGTATAAATAAAATAACTAAAATATTAAATGACCAGTATCATCCACTAAGACCATCAGTGATTATGTCAGAAAGAAGTGGTCACCCTTTCTCTATTTCAACGAAAACAGAGAGAGACACCGAAAATCTTTTCTGCCGTCCAGTATTAGGCTTTATAACAACAAGCAATAATCATTTTATATAATTATTTCGCATTTTTACTTTCAAAAAATGTAAATATTAATTTATTAATTTATTTGTTTTGCACTCTTTTCAATTTTCAATTTATAGTGACAGTTTTAACTATTTTACAGTGTTGAAATTATTCCTATTATAAAGCGCAGCTCTTGTTATGGAGCTGTTCCTTTTTTATATATACATCCTATTTCCATTGTATTTTTATCTTATTGTGTAAATTATAACATGTCTGTACAAAAAATTTCCTTTTTGGGATGCAATAAAGTATTATTATTATTGTTATTATTATTATTATTATTATTATTATTATTATTATTATTATTATTATTATTATTATTATTATTATTATTATTATTGTTATTATTATTATTATAATAATAATTATTATTATTATTATTATTTTCTTCTTCTTCTTCTTCTTCTTCTTCTTCTTCTTATTATTATTATTATTATTATTATTATTATTATTATTATTATTATTATTATTATTATTATTATTATTATTATTATTATTATTATTCAACCAAACTCAAGCTTCACATTTTTTTACTTTCAATTGTTTATTTTATTTTGTGACTACTTATTCAATGTCCAGCTTCTAGTTCATCCGACCTGTTCTTAATTACTGGTCTGATAATCCAAATTGTTAAGGGCTCAGGGTTAAAATGGAAATACTGTCAAACAATGCAAAGTATTGTCCAATACAACAATGTTAAATCAAACCCATAATTACATTTGGGCA
>NC_088361.1:29714597-29727097 GCF_034508935.2 Berghia stephanieae
CTAGTAGTAGTAGTACAACTACTACTACTACTACTACTACTACTACTACTACTACTACTTTTACTACTGCTACTTCATTTACTTATTATTATTATTATTATTATTATTATTATTATTATTATTATTATTATTATTATTATTATTATTATTATTATTATTATTATTATTATTATTATTATTCAACTCATCCTCCTCCCTCTACTCATCCTTCTCTTCCTCCTCCTCAGCCATTGGATTATATTTCAATTCACAGAAAGCAGTTGCAATAACCCGAGAAATGAATACCCGGGTCCTGGACGGATGTGTGTTTGTGTTTTATACGTCGTGTGGAAGTGTATCTCTGTTTGTATGGAGTGTGTGATTGTGTGCTTTGTTTTGTGTGTGTGTGTGTGTGTGTGAGTGTGCGTGTATGGGTGTGTGTGTATGTTTGTGTGTGTGTTTGTGTATTTGAGCACACGGAAAAGACGCATGTTTACATTTACCCAATTCTCTCTTCCTTTTCTTTTCTTTTCTTTTCTTTTGTTTGTTTGTCAGTTTCGTCAGAGATCTCAAGTGCCTCGACATACATATCTACGCACAATACGATCATATTATAATTACTATAGCTGACATTGTATCATCATAAAACTGAGTGGTATAATCATTTTCGGTTTCATTTGATACTAGTTGGATACCATTTTATTTAGATAATAAATGGTATAGAAACCGTTTTATACCTGTTTATGCATAATAAGGATTTTCTTTCGCGGTATTTTTTCTTGTGAAAGGAGATTAGTGTGTAATTTCGTACATATGAAGATTGATATGCTTTGATTTTTGTGTGTTTTTGTGTTTTATGGGAGTGACAAGCATATGACTAACTGTGAAGTTATGAATTGTGTCATTTTTCATAAGGCCAACAGGAAACTTCTCCTCCTCCTCCTCCTCCTCCTCCTCGTCCTTAAAAAAAAATAATTCAGCTTTCATATAGCGCAATATCCACTAAACGTGCTCAAATCGCTTTACAAAGGGTTCACGACCAACAGCAACACGAAACATACATAACGAGACATGACGCCTCATACGCGATATAACATTTTTTTTCCCGACAGAGACGACGCTGTTAACGGCCAGGTCCTCATTTTACACCTGAGTACGGTGAGAATGATAATAATAATAATAAGCATATTTATATAGCGCCTTTCGTCGAAACCTCAAAGCGCTTAATGTGAGCAAAGGGCCTTTTCCAAACTATGCACCGACGAGGCTCGAGCCCAGGACCTTCCGATCCGAAAGCGAGTGTCATACCACAAATCTCAATTTTCTTGTACTAATACTGTATTTCATGTAACTTAAAATGAAATTCAAAGAGTTGTTTTTAACCACGGGACGAAATGCGACAAAGGTTACAGATTTTAGTTGAAAAGAAAAGGAAGAATACAATGAAAGTACGCTTCAGTTTAATCACAATTTATTGTTGTTTCCTCCGGACAGAACTTCAGCATGCAGTCCTTTTATTTTCGTTACGGCCAAGCTTCTCACACTTTTTAGGGCTACTGCTATGTACTAACATAGCACTTATTTTTTTCTCCAATCGTTACCAGAAGAAATTTACTTTATATGTGACCCATCGGGTTGAATCAGATGCAAACAAGTGATTTTAAGTTAAAACGACTAGAAATGAGAGGTTCAATTTTTACTTTAAAATTTATACACTGGCTCCAGTATTTTTTTTTTAAAACGCCGCCATTGTCTTGAATTGCTTTTTTTTTTTTTTTTTTTTTTTTAAATACATTCCATTTTAGAATTGAAATCAGCACGAGTTACCAAATACCCATTTTAGACGATGAGTCACATATATCGATGGTTTTTAAGATGACCGCAAACTTGTGAAAAAGTCTTAAACCATAGACTCAGATATTTACTTTTTCAAAGTTGTTTCACACAATATGACAAAATAGTTTCATTATATTATGATGTATTAGGTTAAAAGTTTTGTAACCAAAATTGTAACAAAACCAAAGCAAAACAATATAAAACAGTATAAAACAACGTGATTATGAGGTTGTATATATTTTTTTTTCACTCCAAATTGATATTGTAAAGTGCCCAGAGCTTGTCTTTTACACGAGAATGAGCGCTGTATAAATGTGTATTATTATTATATTATTATTATTGTACACCAAATTAGCTTAGAAAATGTCAAGTGATTTTAACCCAATTAACTGCGTACTCTGGAAATCACGTATAATTTAAAAATTTGGCCATAAAACTTGTCCTCAAATATTAATCGATTTAAATGAGCCTCATATTGGCAAAAACTCTCAGTTGCTAAGATGAGGGTCATTTAAATCGACCGAAGGACGAGTTTTTTGGCTAAATTTTTACTGCGTATTTTTCCAGAGTACGGCAGTTAACTGGTTAAAGGACTAGCGTCAAATAGAATACCGAATGCAACGATGCCTCTTAAGATCCGCACTCCGCCTGTCTCCGACCAAATAGTTATGAAATATAAAGCTTTTTTTATATAATTATTTTTGACCAACTCAGTTACTGCAATATTGGGCACCACTTTTGGCCCGACATCAACACTGCCACCACACTACGAATGCCACTTTTACATTGCTGTTTTGGATTCGTAAATTAGTCCATTAAATAAGAATTTTTAATTTTTTAAATAATTCAACAAATCTCTCTCTCTCTCTCTCTCTCTCTCTCTCTCTCTCTCTCTCTCTCTCTCTCTCTCTCTCTCTCTCTCTCTCTCTCTTTCTCTCTTCATCTCTATCTCTATGTATCTACCTCTTCTCTTCTCTTCTCTCTATCTCTCTTTCTCTCTCTCTCTCTCTCTCTCTCTCTCTCTCTCTCTCTGTCTCTCTCTCTGTCTCTCTCTCTCTCTCTCTCTCTCTCTCTCCATCTCTCTCTCTCCCCCTTTCCCTCTCTGTCACACAAACACATACATACATACACACACGCCACACATACTCACACGCCACACATACTATCCATCCATCCACACACACACACACACACACACACACACACACACACACATACATATCAAAATTGTTTATTTCAGGAAATATACATGATAATGTAACAAGGGTAACCTATTCATTGACATAATACCATTTTCTAAAATAGTGTACAATGTATAGAGCTGGATTATTAATTTGATCAGTGAAGTTTCAGACTATGCCACAGAATGTCCCAGAGGTAATAATGATATTAATGTTGACGACCGTGATAATGATGGTGACGATGATGAAGATGATGATGATGATGACGAGGGTGTTGATGACGATGGTGATAATGACCATGATAATACCGATGTCGACGAGGTGAGGACGATGATGACAATAACAGTGGTGGCTATGGCGGTGATGGAGTCGAAGACGATGACAGTAACAACGGTAGCAATGATATTAATAATAATAATAACAACAACAATAATAATAATAATAACAATAATATTAATTATTATCACTATCACTATCATAATGATAATAATAATAATAATAATAATAATAATAATAATAATAATAATAATAATAATAATAATAATAATATTGATAATGGTGACGGTGGTGATGATAACAACAATGCTAATAATTACGTATAATAGATAATAATAATAATAATAATAAAAATAATAATAATAATAATATAATAATAAAAAAATAATAATAATAATAATAATATAATAATAATAATAATAATAATAATAATAATAATAAATAATAAAATAAATATTAAATAAATAATACAGTAATGAAAATTAAATCGATTTTTACAATAAATATACAAATTGATATATTTGGAATATTTTCATACATACATACATACATACATACATACATACATACATACATACATACATACATACATACATACATACATACATACATACATACATACATGCATATAGATAGTATGCGCTTGGCTAAGAAGCTCATAACATTGCCATCCGGAAGTATAACGGACCAACACACAAAACTGTATCCATGAACGTTTATAGTCAGGTTAACAGTTCAGTGAGCATTACTTATAAACGCGGATGGTAAAAAAACAATAACAAAGACCTTAGTGACGTCATCTTCGAACTATCTATACACATACATAGTATATGAAATGAATAAATAAGTGAATCCGTGAATACATGAGTAAATTACTGAATAGATAAATAAATAATACATAAATACAAAAACCCAGTGATGATTTTGGGCCTTCCAAATTTAAGCTTTTATTTTTCTTTTTTTCTTATTTTCGGGTTGTGAAATATTATCAATATTTCATTGCGCTTCGTAATCGCGATCTTTCTTTCTTTTTTTGTGATTTATTATCTTGTACTTGACACGTTAAATGCTGTTAAGCACTTGTGACTCTCAAGAATGTCATCGACTTGCTCATGATGAGTTGAAAAAAAAAAAAAAAACTTGTTAAAAAACTGTTTTACCAGCGTCACATAATGTGATTAGTAGCTTTCCTCTCTTTCGGCCATCATCATCAGTACTGACTTGTATCAGGAAAGTGTTGGTATACATATCCGTGACGGTACAGACACACATCCGTGGTGACATGATGCTCTTTTGATAGACACACATTTATATTGAGTTGATATTATGTTCATACAGGCGCACAAAAATCTGGTTTGAGTTGATATTTTGTTGATTCAGATACATATCCGTGTTGTTGATAACTGTTGAGTTGATAGTCCGTTGATACAGACACATATCCGTGTTGTCTTGATATTCTGTTGATACAGACATACATCCATGTTGAGTTGATATTTTGTTGGTACAGACATACATCCGTGTTGAATTGTTATTCTGTTGATACAGACACATCCGTGTTAAGTTAATAGTCGGTTGATATAGACAAATCCGTGTTGAGTTGATATTCTGTTGATACAGACACATCCGTGTTAATTTGATAGTCTGTTGATACAGACACACATCTTTATTGGGTTGATGTTCTGATGATACAAACACACCCTTGTTGAGTTAATACTCTGTTGATACAGGCGCACATCATGGTTGAAGCGACTCTCTTTTGACACAGACAAACTTATTACTCTGTTGATATAGGCATTCATTTGTGTGATGCTCTCCTGATAAAGACACACACCACATCTGTGTTGATAAAAACACACTTAGTTGATACATTGTTTGTACACAGAATTTATATTATAGGTGCTGTAAGATTGTGTATTGAATGTTATTCTTTCTGTTAAACATGCCTTTGGCGTTGTAACACACAATAGTCACAATTGTGTACCGGCATTGTCTCTTGTATAATTATCCCCATGACAATTCAATCAATCTTAAACGGAGGTTTAAAATGGTGACTGTTTATACAAAAAGTCGATGGCGTATTCTCTTTTTCCTCTATGAATCTCATTAAACATTTTGTGTCACAGCAGTTACACCTCGTGTCGATACAGACATAATATTTTACCAATGCAGACACAGTGCCGACATTCTGTGTAAAGAAAAACACATTTCGTACCACTTTAGACATACTTTTACCAGTGCATACCATGGACATAAAGGAAAGGACTCTAAACAAAGTGGGCGCGGTCCTCTTTTCGTTTGTTAAAATACGATGACTTCCGCCATGAGCAGAATCATTTCCTTATTAATAGATTACTGGGTCTAAATCTCAAGTGTTTACCTTTAATACCTCTTAATTCTCTATAGAATACTCTCGGAAGTCTTTGCGATTTTTGCAATCATAAGAGTTGCTCTGATATAAATCTTCTTCTGAATGATAATAGTTAACTTTAGGCTTATAAAATTCACACTACATTTCATGTCGTCAGTGCATTACATACACACTTCAAAATGCAGATTACATGGATTGCTACATGAAGATGCGAGGATTAGCCGAAAGTCACAGATTACATAAAATCTATTAAGCAGTTTCTTTATTAACTCCCGATAAAAAGATGATGGTATTTGAATAAGTATGTCTTAATTTAATTACATCATTGGCACTGAAGTTGTTTGCAAACTTTTATTCGGACTTTCAATCTCTCTCTCTCTCTCTCTCTCTCTCTCTCTCTCTCTCTCTCTCTCTCTCTCTCTCTCTCTCTCTCTCTCTCTCTCTCTCTCTCTCTCTCTCTCTCGCTCGCTCAAGCACATACACACACAACACACACACACACACACACACATAAACCTTACTCATACATACAATCATACTCACACATCGGATAGGTAATCACTAATGCATATTATTGTTTGATTCATAATGGGAATCTTCCTCGAGTGATTGTGTTTGTATGTATGTGTGTGTGTGTGTGTATGTGTGTGTGTGTGAGAGAAAGAGAGAGGCAGGGAGGGGGGGGGGGGAGTAGGTGTGAGTGCCTTACACTGACAAGCTTTTGGGTCTCTTTCAAAGAGACCCAAACGGGATACATCTTACCAAACTTAAGACTTCCAAAAGAAACCATAGAAATGTGTGGAATACCAATACAGCGCACAGCTGTTATCTACATCTCTGAATTCTGCATATCATGCTTTCTAGTGCATTCCCTACAATATCAAAGGAACTGTTTTACGATTATGATTTGTTTTATTATTCGTTTTTCCTCTTCCGTGTCCCAAGCAGCTATTTTAAATTTTCCTTTCTTTTTTTTTTTTTTTTTCTTTTTTTTTAGAAAATTAAGAAGAGATAAGCAATTGACAGCATTGCTTGGGATAATAGTTGACAATGATTGGACTGTATTTAGAGCTGAATGAGATAATGTGTAAAAACCTAATTTATTTTTGCTTCCTTTTTTTTTTCTCTCCAACAATTCACATTTAAATTATAATCTTATATTTCTAGTTAAATGTTCTCGTGAAATACATCTTGTCTTTGTTAAAAATAGACACCAGCTTTTTGGGTGATGACAAATCAATGCCAGGTGTATGTCCTTTTGCGTTGATTATAATGATGGATAAAACAGTGATAGTGATAGGAATAAATCAGTAAAGTATGCAGAGATAATTGAGTTTAATGGAAAATAGATACAATCAATGAGGTGAAAAATAAAAATAAACAAAAATACAAGAAAGGAACACTGTCATGATGGAGGTGATGAGACGGAAATGTTTTTCCAAATCAAAATCGCTAAGAAACAGTTTTCGTCGTATCAGTAAAAAAGGTGGAGCATCCAAAGAGAAGAAGCCAGAGAAGATCTCCAAGCCCAAGAGACTGGAAGCCTATGTTGCCGTTGCAGAGTACACAGTCCAAGCCCCTGGAGAACTTGCTTTACAGCCAGGAATGAGAGTAGAGGTCCTGGAGAAGAATGATATTGGTTGGTATAATATGTAATACCTTGTCCCAAAACGGTATTATGTCAGAGTGAATCGAACCCCTGAATGTCAATTTAGAATTGAAATGATAAGTAAAACAAACTTAAAGTCATTTGCAATGTAAGAATTTGCATTTATTCTCTGTCATAACAAATGAAATAGAAATCAATCCAGTGTCGTGTGTGTTGCTATAAATTCAATTTTCCACATCTTGTTCAGTCCGACATAATACTGTTTTGAGGCAGTGGGTCACATGTTCTTTCTTGTGAGTTGATTTTTATAATATGGAAAAAGAAAGTAAATATCATTTCATGTTTAAATGGATGGATGAATATAAAAATAATTCCATCAGAGCCACAAAGCCCATAAAGTGGAGATAATCCCTGTTTTGTCATGTTGAACAAGCAGCAACAATACTTACCACCCTTTGGTTGAGATGCAAAGTATTTTTCACCAGGTCTAGCAGACCAATCTGTGACTGGTACCCACCCCCTACCCTTTTTTTTCTGTGAGTTGAATACTCTTTCAACAGAATTATTTGGAACAACCCCCATCATTGACAAAACTGCCTGCAAATTGCTAAGATGCTATTTGTTATCCACCTTTGAGCGAAAAAAAAAAAGAAAAGAGAACGAAGGAAAAAAAAAAAAAAAAAGAAGTATTGCAACCAAGTCTTTATTAATTGTTGTTTTTGTCATTGATTAAAGGTAAAATATGTACTTTAGAGGTAAATACCTGGGGGGGGGGGGGGGGGGAGGACAGAAATGTTTGGCTCAAATATTTAATAATACTCAGTATAAATGATTTTTTCGCTTTTACCCTTAAAACATGTCTTTTTTGCTTCAGGAAAAATTATAATGAGAACTTTTTCTCTTGATAGGTTGGTGGTTTGTCAACTCTGAGGATGAGCAGGGTTGGGTGCCAAGCACTTATCTAGAACCGGAAGAAGGCACATACCTGTCACAAGTGCCCAGGGCCTTACCTGGTGAAGGTAGGTGTTGTCAGTAGAGATGGGACAGCCAATGTACACTTTAGTAAATGAAAGGCATGTTCAAGGCTCTCATTCTTTTGTTTTTATTAAACTCATAAAAATTGATATGAACATTAGTGAACAATTCTACAGAAACTTCATGTTTGTTTGGCTATATGGTCTTGTGGTATGACACTCGTCTTCGGACTGGAAGGTCCAGGGTTCGAGTTCCACTCTGAGCAGTGCAAAGTTGAGTCCTTCGAAAAGGCTCTGTACTCACATTTTCTCACTGTACTCAAATGCAAAGTGAGTACCTGGCTGTTAAAAGTCTTCTGTCTATCAAAAAAAATATTTGTAATACCGCCTTCATGTCCCGCGTTAAGTGTTAAGCGAGCATTGTTGTTGGTTAGGGATTCCTTTTAAAGTGCTTTGAGGACGTTTAGTGGATATTACAATATATAAATGCTTTGGTTTTTAGATACACTTAACTATCCCCCAGCAGGCTATAAGGAACCAAATTTCCATTTCATTCATTCCAAGTCTCCTCTCCTTCTGATTTCCACCCAAAATCCTGTTATTGTCACCAAATTTTACATATTCCTCCATTTCATTAGAAATTTGTAATGGTTTTGATGTGACTTTTAGTAACACCAATGGAGACAAGAAACTTTTGTAATTTTTCATTAGTTTATTCAATCATCCATTTGCTGTGTTCAGTTTTCTTTGATAACACACTTTACCAGTTTTACAAAGAGAGCAGTAACACCCACAGTGAAACACAGGCCCACATCTGTCATTGCTCACTTGGTGAAAACGCTAAGACCTTCAGTTATAACATGTTAAGGCATGGTAAAAGGTTCGAGTAAACACATTGCAATTGCAGATGAGTAAAACAAGGGGCAAATATTTGTCATAACATAAAGGTTAGAGTAAAATTATGACTCAAGGCTCAGTCACAAACGAAAGGTCACCCTCTGTGTCCTCAGGCAAAAACCAACCACTAGACTCACAATCATCTCAAATAGAGATAGCTCTGATCCTGTATTCTGGACGTTAGGGAAGAGGAATTATGATAATTTCTTAGACAATATAATGGAAGTAATTATGATTTTAAAGAAACTATTGTCTCCGTATTGATAGGTTAAATCGTGCTTTACAAAGGTGATTATTATATGTACTTGCCAAGAGTTGTTTATATATGGCCATTAAAAGGTATTGACTCTTCTTTTCAATTCTCAGAGGAAATGTTTGTGTGTATTGAGGATTTCGAAGCATCCAGTCAAGATGAGGTCAGTCTAGAGAAAGGTGTGGCTGTGTCAGTTATTCAGAAAAATATGGACGGCTGGTGGTTGGTCAGGTAGGTGGAAAAAAAGCTTTTTGTTTTTGACAATTTAATGTAAATGTTCCTTTCAAACAGTTGAACACTTATAGAGCAGGCACTGGTAGAAGATGATGAAAATTGTAAAAGTTGTGTATAGTGCAGTGTCATGTCAAAGGTGTAGAAATATGCAATGAAAAAATAATTCCTAAAAGATCAGCTGATCTATAGTAGTTAAGGCCAAGAGTAGCAATTGCTTGTTACCATGTGGATTAGACATTTATCATCACAAGTTATTTTTTACCAGATTTAACGTAGACCATTTCTTTTATATATGGGTCTCCCGGTCAATTTATACCCAACTGATTTGGCCCCTAATTTTGTTTTTACTTTACAAAAATGATTTTCTACCTTAAGCATCATGACTGCTGTCTTTATAGCAGATAATTAATGATTATCTTTTATTAATATTTTTATTCCATCATATACATTAAAATTAACATTTGTTTTGTTGCATTTTAAGATCAAGAATAAATGCAATGTTTTATATAACCTATGAAATAGAGTGAGTAGGTAATGCCACTCTGTAGACCTTTTGTCTTCTCAGTGCAGACTTTAAATATTGTAACATCGTCTAAATTGTTTCTGTTAGTTTTATTAGCTGAGGAAGATTTTGACCCTGGAAGAGTACCAAATTATAAACTTTGTTTTCTTTGAGCTGTTAAAAACTGTTATGTTAATTTTTTTTGTTTGTTTGTTTTTTTTTTTTGGTATAAAACTGGAATTTGTAATCAAGTTCGTTAATCATTTTCAGATACCAGGGGAAAGAAGCATTTGCCCCTGGCACATACTTGAAGAAAGCGACAAATGCGACCCGCATGTCCATGATGGAGAAGTCACGACTGAGTGGTGTGCAGATTGTCAGTAGTTTACAAGATGTCAGCACTTTGTTGAACGCTGACAAAAAAGTAATTCCAGTAATAATTAAACCAAAAGCTTTAGATATCTTGATTTACTTTTTTGTTCTGGCACTTTTATAGCTTTGGGATTCATTTACGTCTTAATCAAAGAAAATAGCATATGTGAAATACCTTACCCAAGGCACAGTGCCAAAGACAAGAGCAATTAATGCCACCCATCGTATCAATATTTCTGTTCAATAATAGTTGAATATGCCATAAGATAAGATACAGTTCTGATTGGCTGTCGTCATAGTAATGGGGAATAATGGAATCATAAACATGTTGCATCTATGAGTAGCTAAACATTTTGTCACTTTTTGAAGAATTCTTGAAAGGTTTAAATAGTTACAGCAAAAAAGTATAATATAAAGACGCCAGGCCATATCCTACTGCTCTTTGCCTGAATCGTTTTAGATGGACTAATAGGGTTAGCTCACTATATTATTGACTCTATGACAGGACAGACAACCTTTTCTTGATGATTGTACGAAACCATTATTTGGGTCAGTGCTTTGTAGTATTTTTCTCAGGCATAATAGCAAACAATCTATTTCGTTCTCTATAAAGGTCCTTTTTATGATTACATCGTTCTTTTTTCACCAATTTGATTTGAAGGATAAAGGCAAGCCAGAATTATCATTGCCAGATAAATATGAGAAGACAACAGTGCCATCTGCCCTCATCAAGACCAGGTCATTGGAAAGAGGAGGAAGTCTGAAACCGCCACCCAGACAAAACTCTGTAAAGGTAAAAAGATATGGAAATTTTTTTGCATAAAGGTGTCACTTAGGGTTAGGCTAAATTGTTATAATCTTATTGCTAGAATACTGTCTTTGTGTCTCAAATTATTAAAATAACTTTTATCAAATAGTGTTTTCCTTAACTACACCTAGAGTATATCATATATACTCTGACAATAGCACTGATCTAATAGTCATGGATAGTAAATGTATGTTGTTTGGAACCAACTTCTCACTCACCTCTTACCTATTATCTCCATTGGAAAAGTAGACCAGCAAAAACCAATCCTTCTCATGATATCCTTCTCATGATTGTTTGTTCATTTAGTAATCCTCCCAGAATAAAATAAGACATTAGAATAAAAAATAATTCTCTTTTACATCCCAAGGGGAAATTATCTTTAGGGTGTGTTACAAAAAAAAAACAACAACAACAAAAAGACACAAAAACAGATAACTCAGGCATCAGACACGTTAATACCATTGTCCTTGTTGTTTTTAAGAAGGATTCAAACCCAAAAATTACCTTGTGACTTATTTTCTTATCTCTTTAAGCAGTTATATTCATTTTTAGTTCAAAACTATTTTCCTTTCTTGTTTATTTTAGAAAATTGAAATGCCAGTTTTGTCCGTCAAATCCCCAATCTACATGACCATTGCTGATTTTACTGACACAGTAGGTGATGGCGTCAGTTTCAAAGAGGGACAGAAAGTTTTGGTGAGGCAGAACATTATTTTTTTGCTTGTTTTTATTTTATATATTTCTTTTATTCTTTTGAAGAATAAAAAATAAAACTTTTACAGTGCAAACTCTCCATAACAACATTGTCAGACCCGAAAAAAAATGTAGTTATAGAGACTTGCCATTATAGTGGAGCAACCAACAACTGGTGAGAGGGGGTAAAGTACCTAAAATGTAACAGCAGGGGGGCTGCGATGTGTGACCATTGAAATCATATGACAAGACAAACTGACAAATTATAGATATCAGATCTCACCCGGTTATTGGTGATTGTGGAAAAGCTGTTACGGGGAATCCCATACTTGACAGCATTGTCCGTTGTCGTCATCATCATCTTGTCAACTTCCATGAGAATACGCAACTTTACATCAATGGTCAGTGCTTTTCTCTTCAACTTGGTATGAGTAGGAGTAGGCATTGTGAGGAGAGGCTAGGACGATGAGCATGCATTGAAAACAAAAACGACAAGTTAGACTTTCTGTATCCGGTTC
>NC_088361.1:29729597-29754597 GCF_034508935.2 Berghia stephanieae
TTTCTCCTAGTTCTGGGGGTCCGTCAGACCTTGCTTCAGTTTTAAAAGCAAAATTTGAATCTCGATCTGGAGCATCGGATGATGAGCAAAATGTGAAACCTTCCAAACCTGTCCCTCCGTCTCTACCAACAAAACCCTTAGAAAACAAGAAAGTCCAAAAAGAAGCCGTAAAACCATCTTTACCTCCAACACCAAACAAGATTGACAAAAACACAATCAAACCTGTGAAGCCATCCCCTCCAGCCAAAACGCAATCCCCGAATGTTTTTCAGAGTGCAGAGCAGAAATCTGAAAACTCATCTCCATCAGCTGCCAAAGGTGTATTTCCAAAACCTCCTCTGAAGCCAGTGTCATCTGGAGTGAGCAACTTTGGAGGTAAATCTGATATTAAAGCAGAAAAAGGCGATGTAAAAAATAAGGCTGCCATGTTGGGTAAATCTCTAAATCCCAAGCCATCAGCAGCCGAATCGCCTGCACCAGCAAAATTGCCAGTGGCACCAAAACCCCAAGTGGCCAACAAGCCAAAACCATCTGTGCCATTAAAACCCAGTTTGGCTGCAAAACCAAAACCGGCTATCCAGCCAAAAACCAGCAACCAAGGGGTCAGCAGCCTTGCTAGTGCTCTCAACAGTAAACTTAATCTTAATAGCAATGTGAATAACAGCAACAGCAGCACCACCAACAACAACAAGAGTGATGAAAATGTGGGAGCATCTAAAACAACACCGACAGCTTCTTCTAATGCCACGAGGAAAACGTTTGTGGCATTGTATGATTTTACCGGAGAAGGAGATGGTGAGATCAGTTTTCATGAGGGGGATAATGTTGAGATTCTTGAAGACAATGGAGATTGGGTTTTTGTAGAACTCTGGGATGAACAAGGATGGGCACCAGCTTCATACTTTCAGGAGATTTAAACATTTCGTACAGGTTTTTTTCTAACAGGCCATTTCACCAGAAGTGTTTTCAAATCTACATCTATGCAATTTTAAAAGTTATTTTCTGCTCTATTCTATGATTATATTTACAATATTCTTTCCGACCAAAAATTATATATAAATATTTATATATAGATCAAGGAATATACTTACATACATGTTGGACATTCATCTAGTGGTGAGTGGTAAATCATTCCTTTTTGTAGCAGACAGCTGTAGATTCCAGTTCTGGTTAAAACACTTGGATTTTTTCTTATTCCTGCAGTGTTACATTGTTATGTACCATTCATGCCTTCTTATTACAGAAGAACTTTAAAATGGGAACTGCTGTGTTTTAATTATATGTAATGTAATGAGTTCAAAGGGCGTTAACTAATACTTAAAAACTTTCACACATTATTAACACTGCCTTGTTGAATCCCATTCCATCATTTCTGTTTTTTCACTGCTATTGTATTAAAGCTATTATTTTACCTGATCGTAATGATTGATATAGATTACCATGACAATGACTCATTGATTAATTTAACTCAGTACTTTACTCTAGTTTATGGAGTTCAGAATAATTTTTTGTATGCATGGAAAATGGGGTTATGATATGCATAATTTTATCCTATGTTAGTAGTTTCTGTGGAGAATTGTGTCATTGCATCTGTAAATCTGAATCTGCTGCATTGATGCAGAGGATCATTTACTTGTTTGGTTTTGCTTCTTTGTTGGTTTTCTTTGGATTTTATTTTTTGTTTGTTTCTTTCTTTTTGACTGAATAGTCAATGCTGTAGGCGATTTCAAAACTTATTTGACTGAAATTGAATTTACTGTGAAGTTATCTTTGTGGTTGCAGTCAATATTGGTCTTCTCCATTTCATCACATAAAGTTTTGCCCAGTCCTGACTGGATTACAGTTTTTATCTAAGATTTTTTATGTGATTCCAGATATTTCACATTATTGAAATGCTAATGAAAATGTTGCTACTCGAAGTTGGAGAAAGGAATGGTGAAGTTGAAAGTAAGCCTAATTTAACATTTTGGCGTCCCCTTTTTCAAGTGTCCAATTCATTATCTGTTCTCATTGTTGATAAAAGGGAAACTTCCTTATTAATGGATTTGTTATTCTTGTCCTTTATTTTGTATTTATTTATTTTTTAAATAACTGAGGCTTGCATTCAACTTCATCGATGTTTTTCACATTTAAAGAGAATTATTTATTTTATGTCTACCTCTTGAGGTTGTGAGTTGATAAGACTTTTAAAAATAAATTATGTTATTTTGTTTGAACTTAAAGATTAAGCTTGGATGTTACCGATAGTGCAACCCATCTAGTCATCAGTAGATTTTTATTATTGGTGTTATTTGTATCATGGTAGCTTCAATCCCGAATGGAATCATTCATTAAAAGCAATAAATTGAACTTCAGAATGAAGATTGATAAAAACAGATTTATGCACTCCTATATCTGGAATTTGATGGAAGTTCCTGATTTCAGTGCTACCTTGCAAACATCCTTTATTTCATCCCTCAAATAATCAAAATATATTATTTCTGATTTAAAGATATTCTTTTATAAGGATATATATTATGTTCTCATCATTTCTTATGTTTTTTCTTATGTTCTTTTTCTGCGAGTAAAGCAGATTAATGGTTTGTTTTTTGGTGAGATAAATTTGTTTTACATGTAAATCATCTTTTTTAGTGACTGGATTAACATTAGATACTATTTGAGTGTCTGCCTATTGATAGGGATCACAAGTTGGTGTTTTGTGCTACTGTGGAAACCTCAAACCGGGCACTGAATAGATTGTTGCCACTGATTTTTCTTTAAACCATTTCTTTTCATATCGTCTTTTCTCAGTCACCTGTTTACTGAGTTACCTTCAAAGTTGAACTGAAAATCTGTCATGTCTTGTTTATCTAGGTTACAGTTCTGAATTTATAAAACTGAAGTAAAAATATAACTAAAAGTAATATATTTTAATACTCAAAAATATTTCATTTCATTTATTTGTATATTCACCCGTACAATTGGGCGCAAGTGGCAATGGAATTTTGAATGCATTTATTTTGAATTTAGAACTATAAAGATAAACAAGTTAAAGCTGTATATGCTGGCACATAAGGATCTTTATTGATATTTTCACAATATTTCTATAACTGCTATCAACATGGTCGCTAACATTGTTAATGGTTCGATTGTCTAAACTATTTGTGATTGCATTATGCTTTATTCTTCTCTGTTATTTATATCCAAGTGTATTATAATTAGAAAAGAAATTTTCTCCATTCCACCAATAATTTAAGTTTATCATTATTAATCATTCTTCTCTCAAACACACAATGGATCAACATCAAGTTTTTCAATCTCTTGTATATCTTTTGTTCTCTTCTAGGCATCTTTTACATCTACTATTCTGTTTGGTAGAGATCAATACAGCAGTGTCAGTGTTGGAATCTAAGGAGGTTAACTATATGAATATTATGCTCTTGGATCTACTTCTGATCACTTTTGAACCCGTCTCCTTGGTTTAGCTTAAGAAAGCTTTTGACTATTCCATCTACCCTTTGCTAGGTCTTAAATCACCGAAAACTGACAACCTATATTTTTTTTTTTTTTTGGTTCTGAATTGAGACCTTTGTTTTTTTCACTGTGTTAAAAAGGTTACCAAACAATTTTTGGTGTCCTTTAAATTTATACGCTTCATAATCTGGGATATATGGTCTAAAAAAATTTTTATAGCTACAAGAATCAGTATAAAAATGTAATTCAAAGTATTATGTTTGTCAATAACACAGTTATTGTTTGTTTTGTTTTTTAGGTAATTAAGCCAATTTCACTCCTCTTTCTCAAATTATCCTTGACACCTTTGTTTTCCCTTCCACACTTGATGAATGTTGATACAAAATGTCATAACAATTGGAACCCGTGATTTGTAAATTTGAATTGTTTTCTTTCCGCTTAAATTCATTAAATGTAAAAAGTTTGCTGGAGTTTTATTTTAAAAGAATATAAACTACCATCAAATGGAGTAACTTTGCTTCATTTGGTTTGGGCCAATTAGAGATATTTATAGCTCGAACAAGGCTGAGAATACTCAAAATGCTCTTAATCCAGAGATGCAAAGTTTCCCCTTGAGGTAGATGTTGATGGTACAAATTACGTCATAAATTGATACACATCTTATATTATGTCAATTTTGTGATACAAACCAAAATTGTGGCTATGTTCTTTTCGGATAGAAATGTCATGGGTTTGAGCCTCAATTGACGCATAGTTGAATCCTTGGAAAAGGCTCTTTACTCACATTCTCTCACCATACTCAGGTGTAAAATGAGTAGCTGGCCGTAGACATAATTGTCTTTGTTGGGAAAAAATTGTAATATAGCCTAACAGGCGTCATGTCTCGTTCTACATGTTAGAAGATCTTCCTGTTGGTCAGGGACCCTTTTAAAATAAAACTTCAGTTAAGTTTCTAAATGAAAAAAGTATTTGATAACCTTTCTTAATTATGCTGTAAATCTATTCATAATTATTTTGTTCTAATTCTTTTTCTTGTTACAACAGAAACCCTTTTATCACCATGGGGTCAATAAACTCAAATCTGTCTTACACTGATAAGATACCTTTTGTCACTAAGGCTAGAAAATGTTCAATAGGTAAAGATGACCCCAGTCTTTCAAAAGTCTCAACCCAAGACTTTATAGAAATCTCACACGAGTGAGGAAGACGAAACGAATCAGCCTGAATGGCATGAGCATCTGACATGAAAATGGACTTATACTTATAGGCACAAAACGCTTCATGAGAGTGAACGAGGAAAAGTCTCAGGTTTCGGCTTGAAGACTTTTTGACAATTTAGAAACACTCAACATTGCTCTCTACCTTTGCATTGTCTGCTCTCCTCAAAACTGAATAAATATATACTCAGTTGCTCAATCTAAAAAAAATGTTTAAAATTAGCTTGTACATAGTTTTATCCAACTACTACTATCATGTCAAAATAAAAAAAAATAATTTTAATAAAGCGTGTCTGGGTGGGGTTCCTGGCCTCCCATGGTGGGCAGGGAGGTACTTACCGTGTCTTCTATCCCCTTATATCTGTTTTCCAACATGCTTTCTGTCTTTGTCTTGGTATGAGATTGCTTGGTTTTGTCCCGACCCTGGCCAGAGTCTTTGGCTGGGAGGGAAACAGTCAAATGCATAGTTATTGTTTTGGGAGATGATATTTTTTTCTTGTAAATCTCTCTGTTATGTATTATTAAATTTGTTATTTTTAATGTATAATGAAATGTAAGCATTTGCGTGTATTCCTCTTTGTTGGATCTTGTGCTTGTGTCTGGGGGAGACTTATAGGTGATATCAGACTAAGTACATTGATGGTATGCTTTTGTAATCTACATCTGATCCCTATTTGTTCCCAATTCCCCTTGATCTTACTCTCTCTTGGGTGCTTTAATTGTAATTCTAGAACTTTCGACTATCGCAATTTCTTCCTTTTTACTGGCGCTGATATAACCTAAATGTGTTGCAAGCGCCGTAAAATCCTTAAAAACCATAACAAAACAACAGTTATTGTTTTGGGAGATGATATTTTTTTCCTTGTAAATCATCTCTCTGTTATGTATTATTATGTTTGCTATTTTGAATGTATAATGTAAGCATTTGAGTGTATTCCTCTTAGAAGGATTTTGTGCTGGTGTATGGGTGAGACATTTAGGTGATCTCAAACTAAGTACACTGATAGTGTGCTCTTGGAATCTACATCTGTTCCCTATTTGAACCACTCCCCTTTGTCTTACTTTTTTCCTCAAGTCCTTTTTTATTGTACATCTAGAATCTTTTCACTATCCAATTTTCTTCTTTTTACTGGCGCTGATATGACCTAAATGTTTTCCAAGCGCCGTAAAACCCTTTTTAAAAAAACATAATAAAACGTATATAATTTGTCTCAGAAAAATATAAATAACGATGGGGTAAAAGTAACCACAACCAAATTCATAATACTATTCCTATCAAGATATGCCTTCTAAAATTAGATTTCATTCAACAGCCTCTGGACAAAAAGAAAGAATAAAAATGGTTCACCTTTCTATAGAACTTTATTATGTCTACTCAGAAATTGACTCTTTAGATTTGTTCAATAGAAAAAACCATACTGATAATGAAGTTGCTAGTAGTGAATAGAGGTTTTGTGCATTTTTAAAATAATCGGTGTTTAGGATGAGTTAGATAATCTATTTATATATTTATATACATGTAAGTTTTCTCAACAAAATTTAAAATATTGTCTTGTCGGTGTATAACAGAATTTGCATCACAATTATTATTCTTTTGATGATAAACTTTCAACTCCAGCTGCAATGGGTTAATGTTGATGTCAAGAAAAAGTTTTTTCATATGTGATTATTTACAATGTGATCTTCAGGCTTTTGTTTCCTGCCTGTTTTGGAATTTGTTACACATTCTACATCAAATTGATACAGAGATTTATTTTTCACTTTTCCATATTTATTATTATTATTATATCATTAACTTAAAAGCTTTTAATATTATAATAAACTATATTTATTGACTTTATTAAAGCTTTTTAAAGTGTGTGAAATGTCTTTTTTCTTCCTTTGAATATGGTGATATACGACTTTTGACCAATATCGGGAATTAGAATAAACTAAGAGACAAAGACCTTAGTCCACGAGGTCTTTCCTTGAGGTCAATAAGTTACAGATTTCTGTTAAAAATCGTATTATGACACATTTTCATCTGTAAGAAAATAACTTCAAAATACAAAATGGCAAAATTAAATGGACTTTTACTCAGTACCATAACAGTTGTATCAAATAGATGATTTTCAAGAAAAAAAAAGTCTCCCTAAACAGTAATTATACATTTGACCGTTTCCCTCTAGATTAATTGCAGCCAGGGCTGGCTAGAGCCTAATCAAGAAAATAAAGGATAGAGAACAAAATGGAAAAGGGATACAGATTTATAGTGCCCGGGTGGGGTTCCTGACCTATAGTGGACAGATACCCCTATACCTGGTATCTGTTTTCAAACTTGTTTTCTGTCTTTGTCTTTTCCCTGGATAGGGTCCTTGGCAGGGAGGGAAACAGTCAAACTTAAAGTTAATAGTTTTGGGAGATATTTTTTTCCGTCATAAATCATCTCTCTGTTATGAATTGATAGATGTTTTCTGTTTTGGATATATTCTATCAACATTTGATTGTATTCCTCTCAGTGGGACCCTGTGATGATGTCTGGAAGAGACTTTTAGGTGATCTCAAACGAAGTACATACACTAATAAATAGTGTGCTGTTGTCATCTATATGTTCCCTATTTGAACCATTCCCCTTTGGTCTTACTTTTTCTTAAGTACCTTTACCTGTAATTCTGGAATTTTTTCACTATCCCATTTTCTTCCTTTTTACTGGCGCTGAAAGACCTAAATGTGTCACAAGTGCCGGAAAACCCTTAAAAACAAACACCAAGTGGTGTCAGATCTGAGACAAGACATTGGCAAACATGGCCCTTCATTCCTCTCTATATTCTGATCGTCTCAGAAGGTCAATGTGTGTCGCAACCATGTGTTATCATTGTGTCCTGAGACTTGAGACTCAGCTTGTCCATTGTCTACCTCTGCTTCTATATCCATCAATTTTCACACCAAGACCTCTTTCTCAATATTGCTCTTTCTGACCAAAGAATGTTAATTGTCTTTCTCTTTTGATTCCAAGGAGAGAAAATCTTATGTCAACTTGATCTCTTTTTGTCTGGGATATTCTCTTACAACTACTGAGAAGCCACATCTCAGCAGTCCAAATTGCATTTGTAAAGTGCTTTATTTTTTCTATACCTAAAGGGTTTTGCATCAACGCAGTACCACTTTACAGTATGTAGCATAACCACTTTCACATATTACAGACATATTTTGGTCCTTTGAGATAGACATGGGTAGAATTCCCTTTAGGGCAGAGGAACATTGTCTACCTTGGCTGATGGCTCTTCACCAATCTACAGCCTTTATATCTATTTATTATAACTGGGTGGGGTTCCTTGCCTCCCATAGTGGACAGGAAGGCACTTACTGTCTTCTTTCCCCCTCCCTCTATATCTGTTTTCCAACATGCTTTCCGTCTTTGTCTTTGAATGAGATTAATTGGTTTGTCCAGGCCCTGGCTGGGAGGGAAACAGTCAAATGTATAGTTAGAGCTTTGGGAGATGATATTTTTTTGTCTTGTAAATCATCTCTCTTTGACGCACCATATTATGTTTTGTTTACGTATTATATATGATTTGTAATCATTTGACTGTATTCCTCTTAATGGGGACCTGTGCTTGTGTCTGGATGAGACTTTTAGGTGATCTTAAACTAAGTACTTTGATAGTGTGCTCTTGGAATCTACATCTGTTTCCTATTTGAACCAATTCCCCTTTGTCTTTCCTTTTCTTGGGTGCTTTAGTTGCAATTCTAGAACTTTTTACTATTTTACTTTTCTTCCTTTTTATTGGCGCTGCTATGACCTCAATGTGTTGCAAGCACTGTAAAACCCTTAAAAACAAACAAAAAACATCTATATTATATCATGTGCCACCCTGTGGCATTGTGTTCTTGTTCTGAAACCATGTATTGGTTTCACCTGACTTCTGCATCCGGGCGCTAATTACCATTACAAAGATCACTCTGTTATCAGCCCAGTACTCATTTTACACCCGATTACTGTAATATGAGCCAAGAGCTTTTTTCCCTGGGATAATTACCAAGAACGGGACTCAAACCAGGGACCTACTAGTCGAAAGGCGAGAATCATACCACAAAGCCACAAGTACTATAAAACCCGAAAAACAAATAAACAATTATAGAGAGAAACCATATCTGTCAAACTCGTTCTGAAATTCAATCCCCAGTGAAGGAAACCTGGTCCATTTTTCTTTCTGCTTTGTATGGAAACAATAGATTACAAAACTTTCTTTGGATTAGTCTTTTAGTTTTATTGAGGCAATAGGCCATTTCAATATTTTTTAAATGAACAGCAAATATCAATTCACAATAAATTCATGATGTTTAAATGATACAAGGATTAATCAATATAACTTAGATTTTAAGGGATTGGGGTGTTGTAAACGATTATATTTAACATAAGAGACAGTTATGATTGCTTACTGCTAGTTGGATGGAATGACAGTTTATCATAATCCTAATCATTGCTGGGTGGACCAATACTTGTGAGGCGAGTGGTCTACCAAGAAGAAGAATTAAGAATAATTATTATTTAGAAGGCATAATGATCGGTCCTTAACTTAATTTGACCTTGGCAATCACCATCTGGCTACTCTGTTGCCAGATTCATTTGCACATACCTACAAACTTTATTATTGGATCAACATTTATCGCTGATGGCTCAAAAGATTCGTTTTAAGTTCCACATTACAGCAGTATAATAATCAAAACAGACGAGTGCTTGTTTGTAATAGCCTTTATTTCTCTGCAATTATTGTGGGATCTCCACTAGTAGTAGTAGCTATAAAAAAATATACAGAAGGAGGAGATGTATTAAACCCATTAAATGTAAAACAAAGGCTAATTCAAGGACAGAGCAAACTTAGCTCTCAGCAGTATAAGCAATCTCCCCTATGCCTTTGTGGCCATACAGTCTCACACAGATGCTGACAAAAGATTTTAACTGATGGTTTCAAGCACATACTGAGAATCACTCACACACACAAAAAAAAAACATTTAAAAAAAGAATGGAAAATCAACATGAATGAAAAAAGCAAAGCATGTGCTGACATACTGCCCGTATTTCTTGCAGAGAGGAACATTGGCCAAAAGCAAGCAGTCTCTTAAGTCAGAACGTTTTTTTAAAAAAAAAAAGATAACAAGCAAGTTAAGTGACCATCAACAGTCGACAATGACCATAAAATGTACGGACACACAGATCTGACTTACGATTTAATCACTTTAAAAAATAAATAAATAATAAACAAAAAAAACAAAAACTATAGAAAGATTAAATATAAAAATAAAAACACTTTTGACCATCTTCATTTCACTGAAGGCACACCCCCCCCCCCCCCCCCCCTTCTCTCTCTCTCTCTCTCTCCTCTCTCTCTCTCTCTCTCTCTCTCTCTCTCTCTCTCTCTCTCTCTCTCTCTCTCTCTCTCTCTCTCTCTCTCTCTCTCCTCTCTCTCTCTCCTCTCTCTCTCTCTCTCTCTCTCCTCTCTCTCCTCTCTCTCTCTCTCTCTCTCTCCTCTCTCTCTCTCTCTCTCTCTCTCTCTCTCTCTCTCTCTCTCTCCTCTCTCTCTCTCTCTCTCTCTCTCTCTCTCTCTCTCTCTCTCTCTCTCTCTCTCTCCCCTCCTCTCTCTCTCTCTCTCTCCTCTCCTCTCTCTCTCTCTCTCTCTCTCTCCTCCTCTCTCTCTCTCTTCCTCTCTCTCTCTCTCTCTCTCTCTCTCTCTCTCTCTCCTCTCTCCTCCTCTCCTCTCTCTCTCTCTCTCTCTCTCTCTCTCTCCTCTCCTCTCTCTCTCTCTCTCTCTCTCTCTCTCTCTCTCTCCTCTCTCTCCTCTCTCTCTCTCTCTCTCTCTCTCCTCTCTCTCTCCTCTCTCTCCTCTCTCTCTCTCTCTCTCTCTCTCTCTCTCTCTCTCTCTCTCTCTCTCCTCTCCTCTCTCTCTCTCTCTCTCTCTCTCTCTCTCTCTCCTCTCTCTCTCTCTCTCTCTCTCTCTCTCTCTCTCTCTCTCTCTCTCTTCTTTCTCTCTCTCTCCTCTCTCTCCTCTCTCTCTCTCCTCTCTCTCTCTCTCTCTCTCTCTCTCTCTCTCTCCTCTCTCTCTCTCTCTCTCCTCTCTCTCTCTCTCCTCTCTCTCTCTCTCTCTCTCTCTCTCTCTTCTCTCTCTCTCTCTCTCTCTCTCTCTCCTCTCTCCTCTCTCTCTCTCTCCTCTCTCTCTCCTCTCTCTCTCTCTCTCTCTCTCTCTCTCTCTCTCTCTCTCTCTCTCAATACAAAACAAGGAATGTTTCAGCCAATAACAATATTAAATAAGCCCCTTTCATATAGTGTGTATTTTTTATAACTTTGTTGTATGAATGAGGAAGAATTAGGTTCCAAAAAAATTCCTTGCTGTGTATTATATTTCAATTAAGCTGTTATGGTCATTTTTGTTCAATACTTTTAGATCTAGCCTCGAGAAGAAACTTTAACTTCCTCTCTCTCCTCTAAAGCAATATGAAACACAGTAGGCATCAGGAGAAGGAAAAAATAAATCACATGACAGTGATGACGCAATAAGTTCCTTCCATCCACCCGTACAGTTCATGTATTCCATCGTCATAAGTCCTCCCGTTGGAATTTCATATCTTTTAACAACTTCTCAATATTGGCATGAATATTGTCGAAAAAGGAATCTGTTTCACCTTGTTCCTTGTCCTGTTTTGCCAGATCTTTGTACTGTAAAGAGAGAATCTGTAAGGTTGGACGCACAGAGGAAAACTGATCTTGGCACGTGTCCTTGAGAACAGTCATAGCAGTGAGGAGTTTTTCTACATCATCGTGTCCGGAGTCTTGATGAAGAAGGGAGGAAAGATGCTTGCACCAGCCAGATTGGTGTAAGGCATTCCTTATTTGGACTCTGATTGAATACACAGAAAGGAAATAACATTGAGTGCTGAAATTAGACAATAAAACTAATTCATTAAAAACAAAATAAACAAAAAAACTTGTGACTTTACATAGAGTAATATCCACTCGATTTAATCAAAGCGTTTTACAAATAGTTCCAAGCCAAAAGCTAAACACACAGGATGAGACCTGCTGTCCTGAGGCGCTTAAATCATTTCTTCTTTGACAAAGATGATTCTGTTCCCAACCAGGTACTCATTTTACACCTGATTATAGTGTTCTAACGAATCAATATTGCGCTGCTCACCACTGGATTTGACCTTTTGGCTTGCAGATCGCAAGCTAAGTGTCATGCCACTTGATCAATAAGCAATACGAACAGAAAGGTATGATTTTGGGTTGATTTACTGTTACAGTTGTCTAACACTGCACCAAAAATAACTTTTGATTCTCTTGTCATAAGTCTATTAATAGCACTAAACTAACAAGCAAATGGGTGGGCTGTAAATAAGTATAGTTTGGGATATAATTCTGACCACTCTCCAGGAGGCAGCGAATTTGATTTTAGATTTTACAGAGAGTAGTTAGCAATAGACCATCATCCTATCCAAAGGTCATAAATAATCATAACAATAGAATGGAATGGAAACTTCAATTTAATTTATGAAGACATGATGTGGACATTTCGTAGCAATGACTATCCCGCACAAATCTTTGGGCCTCTTTTTCGCTCACGAAGTGCCCGAATACGCGTCAAAATATGGGACGAAGCCGTTTCGTATATGCTATTTTAAAAAATTAATTACGACGCTGTTTATCAATGAATATGACTGAAAGTTGGCACACAGTTAGAAAAAAGGTCATTTTAGATTATGTCAAGCGACAAAACTCGTGCGATTACCAGAAGACCGTTAAAAATAGATTTTTTACTCTTTGGAGTAAAATATTTCTAAAACTACCGGGCGTGGAGGTTTTGTCGATGACAAGGTAATACATGAACATTTCTTCTTTTTGGTTGTAAAATTTCATATGAATATGATGAGTACTTTTCCCGTATTTTACAAAACACCATCCTAATTTGCTCTTCAAGTTTCAATCTTTTAATACACTTATTACGCAAGATACAACCAAAGGTCGAAAAAAAATGCCGAAAAAGCGTCCCATATTTTCGCGTTTTTTTTTCCTCTTTGCGGGTCATCCAAATAAATGACACCTTTGAAACTGCATAACTTGTTTATTTATGAATGGATTTTCAAAATTCAAAAACATTTTTACTCAGTGGAGATAGGGCTTTGGTTTTAGACAAAAATTTTCCTCAAAAAGAGAAAAAAACATTTTTCATAGTCATTGCTACATTTCGGGAAGCCCCTTGTCAACAAAACACAATGAATGAAACACACCTTTAGTGTTTTATTCATCATGTTTTGTTGACAAAGGGGAAACCCGAAATGTCCACATCATCTGTCTGTAAAACAAATTGAAGCTTCCTTTCCATTTTTTAAATTGTTATTTATTTCTTTGAGCTTCAAGCAGCAACATTTGCATTACATCCACAGGACAACAAGTATCTCTTACTGTCCTTTTAATCTTATTGTTACAGAAACTTGAATAAACCTCAGCTTAAAGAGCCCTTACGGCCTTGAGGGTCTACCTTGCAGTCAGTCCACTTGAGACATCTTTTAAAACAAATTTTCAGTCAAGATAAACATTGATCCATGGCCCACTATCTTGACTTTGGATGATTGTAACCTTAGAGTTTTGGATAAGAGAAGCACCCTGTTAAGATAAGGTTTTTGCCTCTTCCTTGAGTGGTTCTGGGTCTTTTTAATTGTGTGTTGAAAAAAAATAAAACATAATCTGAAGCTGCTTTTGGGTGCTAAACAGGCGATTAAACATGTCAGGGGTTGTTGGAAAGCAGTTTTTGTGGAGAAGTGTGACAATTTCATTTTGATACTGGCACATATAAAAAATTATTTTCAGAAGGTTCACAGGCTTTGCAAATTCTTTACATCATTCCAGAGTCAGGAATAAGGAAGACGAGGCATGGTCAAACGATTGGTGGCATGTGCTTAAGTAAAATACCCATATCGTAACCAACACACAAAACTATGTGTAGCCTTAAATGTTTAAATAATGCTAGTGAGAATTTGTTGAGAACTGAACATGCCTCTGGGAATCTAAAAACAATAACAAGAGATGAACAGTGTCAACTTCACTCATTCCATTATTAAGCAGTGATTATCAAAGCCCAAGACAAAAGGTTGTCTTTTATATGGCACTTTGGTTGTAAAATAGATGTTCCACCTTCCTGAGTTTGACTATGTGTTCACTTCCTTCATCATTAAAAGCATAATAAAATCTTACTGTGAATATTGACGATATCTCTCAGATTGAATTTCATCTTCTTTATTTGGTTGGACGGAGTTGAGATCCTGTGAATGCAAATATCAAAAAGTTAAATCTTTTGAAGAAACATAACAGTTCATGCTATTTTTCAGTATAGTCTTAAACATAAATGGTATAAAACTGCTAAACAGAGAAAATAAAAAACAAAACAAAAAACATAATCATTTTTTGTTGGTGAATAATCAGGTTGTTTTTAAAACGTTTGAAATAAGCTGACAATAATACTAAGCGATTTTGAAAAAAAAACAGTGTGGAGCAAGTCCACATGTTGTCCACACAATCTTTGGATCAATTGTAATTCAAATCAGTAAAATTGACAAAAACAATATCATTCCCCCAATTCATGAAATCAATATCATCTCTGTGTCAAAATGTTAAAACAGCCACATGAGTAACCCAACGTCTCAAAACCATTTAAGGTTAGGGCGAACCAGATAGCAATCAGGGTATTTAATGTGAAATTTTAGTTTTTGTTACAATGAGAAATTATAACCATTCTCCACAACAACACATAAACTTGTCTTATATTATTGACTATAAATTCATTTTTAGCAATTAAACCATCCCGACATAATACTGTTTTCAGGTGACATGATTTAGGCCTCTAAGCAGGCCAAATCGAACCTAATTTCCATTTAAGAAAGTACAAGTCGCCTCCCAGACATTTTTGTAATGGCACTCTAACAATTCCTATCACTACACGTGGCAACGCGCTGATCCACATCTTGAGTTTCTGTGGGTAATGTGACTAAAATGCCTTACTAAGTCAATTCCAAGGCTAAAAATTCTTTGATCACTGTCACCCATATAATTATATCACTAAGGCATTTCATAAACAAGACTGACAGATTCTGATACAAACCTTTGAGTCCAACTTACCTTTTCTAATACGAGGTCTGTCAGCAGAGTAACAATCTTTATTTTCACCACCTCATCATCCGATTTTGAAAACCATTTAGTGACAGCTGAAAGACCACCTGCCTCCAAAAACCGACGCTGCGCAAAGGGGAATTGTCGCAACAAGGTTGAGAGGGCAAACAGAGATTTCTTCTTGACCTGGACTGATTTATCCACAGACATCATCCGAAGCAGTTGCTGCATCACTCCATTCTCTATGGCATTCACTTGGACTTTAGCATTGCTGGAAGGTCAAAAAAAAATAAAACAAATAACAATGTGAAATTGAATCAAAGCTTCAATTTAATATACGAAAACAGATAAAATGGATGTTTCGGGTTTCCCCTTTATCAACAAAACAGGATGAATGAAACACTACAGAAAATAAAATAAAATTCATGAATTAAATACATTGGCACCTCCCACCTCATGGTACTGTCAAGCTAATACAGAAGCTAGAAATTTTTCAAAACAAATGTCTAAAAAGAATTTTCAACATATTTTGGCCTACACAAATAAAAACAGTGGATCTATTAAAGGAAGCTGACTGCACTAGCATAGAAAACCAATTAAAAAGAAGATGGCGTTGGCTGGGTCATGTGGTCAGAATGGAAAAAGGGTCACTTCCCAAGACAGCCCTGTGCTGAACAGCAGATGGGAAGAGAAAGCGGGGGAGACCCAAAAAAAACCTGGCGAAGGATGATAGAAAAAGAAATAAAGGAAGCAGGCCTGTCCTGGAATACAGCCACTGCAAAAAAAAAAAAGATGTTTGGTGGATGCCCTATATGCCTCAAGACCCGAAGAGGATTAAGTAAGTAAAAACTTTTATACAGAACAATAACCCACTAAATGTACTCAACGCAATTTACATGTGGCACAAAGACAACAGCAGCACTTAACATAATATAGGAGGAGAAAATATGCCTGTGAGGTGCTTCGGTTGGAGAAGGTGGGGGGGGGGGGGGTAGACAATGCAGTAACCTGTCAGATGCTTACTTTATGAAATGGTGAGAAAATTTGAGTATAGAGCCTTCTCCAAGGACTTAACTTTACATCACCAACAGGGGGAGGGGGGAGGGGGGGGAATAGGACAACCAGCAGCGTGTCATACCTTTAAACCCAAAGCCACATGAATAAAATGCTCACAAGGTCTTATTTTAAGCAGATATACAAAAATCTTTACCTCTGAAGTGCAGCTCCTAGAGCCAATATTGATTTTATTCTGATCTCCTCATCAGAATGGTTCATAAGTCTGACTACCAGCTGCATCCCGTCCAAGTCACAGAAATGTCTGGCATTGTCCACCTGATGGAGAGAGAGTGACAAAATCCTCAATTTGTTTCTTAATGAGCCACGCAAAGTGACGCATTAATAATGATAAATATCACCATAAAATATATTTGTATAATGCTTATCCATTGTTTTTATTACTACCCTCTCAAGTGATTTAAATTGTTCTCCTGGTAGAGTGTGTAAATTTGACATATAGTACAACACATGTCTACTTTCAGACACAAGTAAAACGTTTGTGGACAGGGAGAACATTGTTTAAGAGTCCAAACAACTCAGTTGGTAAAGCACCTCACTTATTAGCGAAAGAACTGGTTTTTTACCCCTAGTCCAGTTAATGCATTTTCGAAACGCTCTGTCTGCCCAGGATTGGTTGGGTACCTAGATCTGGAGTGTCTTATCCAAAGGGGCAGCAAGAAATTGTTACTGTCATTTTAACACTAGAGAGAGAAGGGAAAATTTCCAGCTCCAGGAGCCAAAAGGCTCTAAAGGACAACCTTTTATTTGCCTGGTTTGATGATATGGGGGAAAAATTTGTTTACCAAGCCTTTGTCAAGGGCTAACCACCAAGTTCCTAGATGAGAATTTAAACTCAGGATTCTTGCCTCGAGGTTAATATGAGCAGACGTGTTACCACTAAACACAACAACATGATGTACACGAAAACACTGAATATTTACTTTCAATTAAGATAATTTTGAAGAACAACTGCCTTCCATCCTGCCCTCCCAACACTTACTGGAATGGTTCAAAGGAAATGGTCATAAAAGTTACAGTAACAGGACATGATCACTTAAATTTAAAGCAAAATGTGGCATTCTGGACTTAACCTGAACTTTTGATAAACAAATGTCCTAATTTTCTCACCATCAAATAAAATGCCAAAATGAAATGAGAATAATTTTTAAGTTTGATTTTAGTGGAAAATTCTATACACTGTATTATTCACATTAAACGCCTCCCCCTCTACTTGATCTCAATCCTTAATTAATATATCTTTGTGTGGAGTATTAGTACTGTCGTTAATCGTCTGTATCCCACACTGCAAGTACATATATTCAAGGAAAGGGAGTTTATCAATTAGATTGAGGCAGTTGCCCCTGAAGTGAACTACTTCCTTCTTTTTATGATGAGGGTTGTTGATAGGCTATTTGGTAGTTTCATAATAATTAATTTATTTCTCAATATATTTGTAGCAAACAAGTGCACACTTTTGTCTCAATTTTCTACTGGGGGATAACATAATATGGAGAAGAATGAAAAATAACAAGATGTAAAAGGATAGAAGAGGCTGAACCAGTAGTGGCAAACAACAATTACATTTAATAAAGAGACTATTTGAAACACAGTGAGAATGACTGGTCACAAAAAAGAAGAAAATTTTATCTGCGCGTAGATCAAGACCCAAACATGATGATGTGGTGGTTGTAATAGCAGCAGTGGTAGGGACGATGATGTGGTGGTGATTGTAGAAGTAGTGGTGGTAGGGATGATAATGTGGTGGTGGTTGTAGAAGTAGTGTAGGTAGAGATGATGATGTGGTGGTGGTGATTGTAGTATTAGTTGTGGTAGGGATGATGATGATGTGGTTGAGGTTGTAGTGGTAGTAGTAGTGGTCTTAGGAATGATGGTGTGGGGGTGGTTGTTGTAGTAGTGATGGTAGGGATGATGATGTGGTGGTGGCTGTCTTAGTGGTGGTCTTAGGGATGATTGTGTGGTGGTGGTTGTAGTAGTGATGGTAAGGATGAAGATGTGGTAGTGGCTGTAGTAGTAATGGCGGTAGGGATGATGATGTGGCGGCAGTTGTAGTAGTAGGGATGATGATATGGTGGTGGTTGTAGTAGTAGTGGTGGTTGGGGTGATGATGTGGTGGTGTTTGTAGTACGAGGGCTCTTTCATAATTAACCGAAAAATGCCTGTAAAATCCGCGTTTTTTATGCTATCAGCAAAATTCTTGCACGTGTTCATACCTTGACTCATCCTTCATTTCTCTACGTAACAGCCAAGTCTGTCGACACACTTCTGCCAACGCCGCACCATGGAATAGATACCCTCTCGGAAGAAATTTCCGTCAAGGTTTTGTAGCTCTTTCCGCACATGGTCAACAAGCTCTTCATCGACATCAAAGCGCTTTCCTGCCAGCTCACGTTTCAGTGGCCCAAAGAGGTGATAATCAGATGGTGCGAGGTCTGGACTGTGTGGTGGGTGTGGCAAAATCTCCCATCCATATTTCTCTAGCCAACCTTGCGTCACTCGTGCTGTGTGGGGTGTAGCGTTGTCGTGTTGCAAAATGACCCCGTTGGTCAACTGCCCTGGGCGCTTTCTGCGAATGGCCTCCCTAAGCTTGTCAAGAGTTTGGCAGTACCTTGCAGCATTGATTGTTTCTCCAGGTTGTAAGGTTTCGAACAGAATAACACCACGACTGTCCCAGAAAACAGTTCCCATTATTTTCTTTGCTGACCGCATGACTTTGAATTTCTTCGCGACAGGTGAGGATGGATGTTTCCATGTCATCGAATCTTGCTTTGTTTCTGGGGTGCAATGGTGCAACCAAGTCTCATCACCGGTGACTATGCTGTCAAGAAAAGTCACATCGTACCCTAGAAAGTCTCCGCCGGCGTTGGCAGTATGCCCGTGAACCCTGCGTGAGCTCTTGCTTCTTCTCAAAAGTTCCCTGCAGATGTCCAATCTTTATTCTTTATCTTTATGATTGTCTGTCAATTGCTTAGGAACCCATCTTGCGCTGACTTTTCTGTAGCCAAGTTCATCAAATACAATTCTACGGGCAGAAGTTTCCGAAATTTCAAGACTGCTTGCGATTTCATGAAGTTTCAACCTCCTGTCTTAACGAATAAGCTCATCAACTCGCTTCACATTGTCTTCTGACGTCGCAGTTATCGAACACCCTCTCCCTTCCCTGTCTGTCAAGTCGGAATGGCCGGCTTCAAACAAATTACACCACTGATAAACTTGTGTACGGCTTATAACATGCTCACCATATACACTCTGAAGTTCTTTATGAATTTCGGTAGGATTCAGACTTTTGGGGTTCAAAAAACGTATGACAGCTCTGATTTCCTCCTTTGACCAAGTTTCAAGGTGGGCCGCCATCTTTAAAATCGTCTAGAAATTCATTGTGCAAAATGATGCACTTCATAATTTCTGGGAATATCGGTAAGGAAATAAGGAATATCATTTCGTTTACAGAATTTAAAAATCTCCACTGGTTGCTGAGCAATGGGCATTTTTCGGTTATTTCTGAAAGAGCCCTCGTAGTAGTGGTAGTAGGGATGATGATGTGGTGGTAGTTGAAGTAGTAGTGGTGGTAGGATGATGACGTGGTGGTATTCATGTAGTAGTTGTAGAATAGTGATAGTGGTGGTAGGTTTGGTGATGTGGTGGTGGTTATAGCAGTGGTGGTGGTTGGGATGATGATTTAGTGGTGGTTGTAATATTGGTGGTTGTAGGGATGATGATGATGTGGTGGTAGTTGTAGCAGTAGTGGTGATAGGAATGATGATGTGTTGGTTGTTGTGGTGGTGGTGGTAGGGATGATGATGTGGTGGTGGTAGGAATGATGATGTTGTGGTGGTAGGGATGTTGATGTAGTGGTTGTGGTGAGTGGTTTTTATTAATTAAAAAAAAAATTGAAAAAGGAGAAATTGTGATGGGGATGGGCGAAAATCCGCCTTCAGGCGTAAGATTCTCAACCCTGGAAACAGACAAGAACCAAACATGAATAAGATACCTGATGTAGATAGTATTCTAGGTCAATTAGAAGAGTTTTGGTATTTTCTGAATTGGTGATTGGATCTTTGAGTTGGGCAACAAGTTCTGCTACTATCTCTGCCTCTGTTTTCACCGACATCTTCATGTCCTTCATTGCTTGCTTCAACTCTTCATAACTGCGGAACTTTTTCTTGATGTCATCTTCTCTTTTATCTGTTTGCTGCACAATGAAAAAAATGATTATGAGCATGAAATATGTAGCAAAGCAACAGAACAATATATTTATGATGTAGTTTAGCTAAAAAAAAAAAGAAAAAGAAGGTGATGATAGACGAGTTGATAGAGTATTCCTTGCAAAGGAAATTATATCTGTCTTAGGTGCTTGATTTTTAATTTTGTTTTTAAGGGTTTTACGACACATGCAACACATTTTTAGATCAGATCAGCACCAGTTAAAAGGAATAAAATGGGATAATAAAAAGTTCTAGAATAATAATCAAAGTACCCAAGAACAAGTAAGACAAAGGGGGATTAGTTCATACAAGGAATAGATGTAGATTCCAAGAGCTCACTATCACACTTTACTTAGTTTGAGATCACCTAAATGTTTCATCCTTATACAAGTACAGGTCCCCACTAAGAGGAACACACTCAGAATGTTTACAAATCATATAATATATGTAAAACAAAAATAATGTCGTGCATAACAGAGAGACGATTTACAAGGAAAAAAATATCATCTCCCAAAACAATAATGATGATACATTTGACTGTTTCCGTCCCAGCCAGGGCCAGGACAAAGCCCAAGTAATCTAATTCCAAAACAAACACAGAAAGCAAGTTGGAAAACAGATATAGCGGGATAGAAGATACAGTAAGTGCCTCCCTGTCCACTATGAGGGTCAGTAACCCCACCCAGTCGGTAATAGGTGCAGTCAAGCTTTTTATCTCGACTCCTCTGTCCATCAGGCAGTGATAGGGTGTCTAAGTTTGTTAGATCTGGCAAAAAGTGCTTTGTTATAGACTAGTGTCCTGAACAAAGTGTAGCAAGCAATCGTTATTATTCATTTAACACTACAGAAGCCAGACTAAATTCCTTTGGCCTTTCTCAAGCCCCTGAAGACTAATTTATTTACTACTCTGATCAGACAGATAAAGGAAAGTTAAGTTAAATCTGATATTCTATCAAAATAAAAACCTGATGTGTATTTGTGTAAGACCATAAATATTTCGTATGAGACGGCAGATGTGACAAGAGAATCAGCACTACCTCTTCATTTCCTGTCTTTGGTTCTACGTCATCAAACTTGAAATCTTTGAGGGCTTTCTTGATCTCATCCCTGGTGAATCGCTGCTTCTCTGTGTTGATTGTGCCTTAATCAAAGCATAAAAGTATGAAAATTAAAAATGTTGTGAAGCATTGATGGCCAATGTGTACAGTATCTCTTCGTATAGAAAATTCAAGTGATGTTCATTATGTTCAACAACCAGATAGGAATCTACTTTGTGTCCTTGGGTAAGACATTTTACATATATTTCCCCACTTGACAGATTTAAATGAGTGCCGGATTAGAGGAGTGCCCAGAATTTTTTTTTTAATTTTTAAAGGACCAAAAAGAAAGCCCAACCTAAATCATCTGGTCTGTTGGGGAAGTAAATGAAGCATTGCAATGAAGAATCTGGTCCCCTTACTTATTGACAGTTGACAGCTCTACCAATTGAGGTATCTGGACACTCCCCCCCCCCCCCCCCTTTATTAATAAATGTCAGAATTATTATCATCATTATCATATTATTATTATTATTATTATCATCATTAAAATGTCTAAATTCGGGTTTTTATAGGTTGTATTCTAATTGACTTCATTTGGAAATGATCTATTTTTATTAAGCCTAGAAGGTTGTAACTCTTGTCCTAGCTTGTATCAAACATTTTGGTAGCTATAACTATCTTTTCATTTTCAAGTGACACTTATTTCATTACATAAGACGAGTAAGTCTAAGTTTTACATTTTATTTACGTTTTTAAGGGTTTTACGGCGCTTTCTACACTTTTAGGTCATTTCAGTGCCAGTAAAAAGGAAGAAAATGGGATAATCAAAACAATTCTAGATTTACAATTGAAAGCACACAAGTAAAAGGAAGACAAAGGGGACTGGTTCAAATAGGGAACAGATGTAGATTACAAGAACAAACCATCAGTGTTCTTGGTTTGAGATCACCTAAAAGTCTTATCCTGACACAAGCACAGGAACCCACAAAGAGGAATACACTGTACCGTTTACAAATCATATTCAAACCAACAAATGTAACAGTGCATAACAAGAAAAAAAATAATCATTTCCCAAAAACCATACATCTGACTGCTTCCCTCTCAGCCAAAGATTATGGTAAGGGCAATAACAAAACTAGGTAATCCCATTCCATGATAAAGAGCAACCTAGAAAAAATATAAAGGGGGATAGAAGACAAAGCAAGTGACCTCCTGTCTACTGTGGGAATTCAAAAGACCCCATCCAGGAGTAAGTCTATAATTTTTACTATCAGGAAACAAAACAAATCAAAAGAAAACAAAATACCATACAACTGAGTTTGAAAGTATTCAAAACTAATTATTTTTGTTCTTATATGAAAACGTAAGTTTCCAAAAATAGTTCCAATCTTAACAATTTACCCATGTTCTCTCCAGCATACCACTCATTCGTCTGTTTTTGGTTTGGCTCATCCATCAGTTTGGCTTCCCTCTCTCCAGTTTGCAGATTGAGTCGAACATGAAGTCCATTTGGAATCTTTTGACCTGAAATAATTCACCAGGCACAATCCATTCATGACTATGTACTATGTTACTGTAAAACATTTTAAATTATTTTTTAAAAATAATAATTAAATTAATAAATTAAGAATATATAGCATTTAACAATGATAAACACCTACTCTAAGCACATTACAAGTTCTGTTTTATCTTCTGATGACAAACACAGTATATCTATAACATAGTATGAGCATACAAATACAACATGTTCAATTTTCGAGCAATGCTGCTATACTCCAGGGGAGCCCTAAGTTCCATGTAGACCGCCAATAGGACCAGGACAATTTGTGTGAAATAACTTTCATTTATCAAAATAAACAGAGACTCATACTCTATCTTCTGATAAAGATACAATTTCATACTTTTTTTTTCATTCATGATATATAACTTGTGTTTGAAAACCCAACCCTGATACTATAATAGATTAAAGCTTTGAAATCCTTGCTCAAATTTCACTGAAATAAATGAAAATGTATCACTGAGACACAACAAAGAGAAAGTAACACGATTTCTGAGATTGTCAGAGTTTATGGAGCACATTGAAAAGAAATTTTATTTTCCTCCAATTCCCAAATAGCTCTGATAGTTTTGTAGTGATTAGTAGTTAAATTAATTATTTTCATTTATGTATTTTTAAAAATTCAGGAAGAATTAGTGTACCTTTCTTGACAGGTTGCCATTCAGATGTGGCCTTAAACAACTCATGTGACTCTTCCTCAAAAAATTCTTCATCACTTGTCTCCACACTTACGAACCCATTACCTGTAAATATGAAACATGATAAGAAGTAGAAACTGAAAATATTGTCATGCAAAAGAAGAAACAATAGTCAACTCTTCCAACCCCCACCCCCTTCCATCTCTTCTATCCTCTCTCTCTCTCTCTCTCTCTCTCTCTCTCTCTCTCTCTCTCTCTCTCTCTCTCTCTCTCTCTCTCTCTCTCTCTCTCTCTCTCTCTCTCTCTCTCTCTCTCTCTCTCTCTCTCTCTCTCTCTCTCTCTCTCTCTCTCTCTCTCTCTCCCTCTCTCACATACACACACACACACACATTTCTTAATTTATTATACTTTCATACAAAGAAATTTAATTCTATATAGCAGTATTGCTTGGCTTCCGCCAATGAAGTTGTCCCGTAATTTTACAAAACCACAAATTGAAAAAAGAACCACAAATTGAAAAAAGTTAAAAGTGATTAAATTGACAATCAGAACAGCAAAATTACCACTATTGTCAGACCTTCTAATTGGAATTGGAAAAATGAGTAGTTTTCAGGAGTAATAAATAACATAGTAGACATTATAACTACCATTAAAAATGACCAATTGTGTTTACATACATTAAATTAATGCTTTAATCTCCTTTATATACTAGCTCTGGCAACAAACTCTCGATTTAAAGAAGTGTATTGAATTAAATATCTGTATATAATTGTCAATTAGGACCAAAGGACAGTATTGGTAAAATCAAGAGATGATGAATGATGATAATAAAAAAAAAGCAACACTAATATTAAAAAAAAAAAAAATCTAAATTCAAAATAGATTAACTAACAAAAAAAAAACAAAAAAAGACCCTGCCAGATTAAATAATGACGTCCAGATTACCAGACCAGCTGCTTACACCCACATAGCAAAAAGGGGAGCTTGCCATTGGCCTTGATGAATACTTTTTAGTAACAGTAAAACTAGGACACCGATTTTTTAAACTGTAAAAGAAAAATATCTCTTTGACTTTATGTCCTTTTCCTCTTTAATTTCCCTCCCTGTCCTTTATGTTAAGTTTGCAATTTTAATTGTGAGTTGAATTTACTTTAATTCGATCTGTAATGCATCGTTTTCATTGCTATCAACAGAAAAAAAAGTATCTACAAGAGATCATGACCCCCTTAGCCCAAACTGGCCAATTTGGAAAGGGAGATAACAGTAATTTTTTTTAAGCTCTGCAAATGTCAAACGGACAACATTTACCAATTACAACCCTTCCTTTTTTGTATCTCATTAGATAATCACAGATTCATTAGAGCTTCACTGTGATTATTACAGTGGAACTTGGATACAACGGGGATAGTGGGACTAGCAAAAAATTCCGGTTGTAGCAGAGTCCTGTTATAAACATGCATACGGTATTTGAAGGTAGGCAATAAAAACCCAAGGAGCACATCTCGAGCTATCTCCTTAAGTAAAAGTAAATATATCAGATGGCGTGACTATGACTCCCATCCCTTTAACTTCCCCCCTCCCCCATCTACCACTTCTGATCAAAGCGCAAATTGGAACATCTCAATGGTTAAATTCTTAGAATTCCACCATCCCCCTTTATTTAGCACTGAAGG
>NC_088361.1:29759597-29804597 GCF_034508935.2 Berghia stephanieae
ACCTGAGACAAATCAGGCCAACCATCTGAAGATCAAGCTGGCCCTCAATAACATGGGGGTCAGTTTAGACGATATTGCGGGAGTCTACCGGTTCATGGACGCCCGCAAATATTACGTCACCTTCAAGGAAGGAAGGGAGTCAGAGGTGGAAAAACTACACGGCGTAGTGCACCCCCACCCAACCCTAAAAATAAACCTCCACATCAGGGATGTTAACAAATCTCTGGTGTCGGGGGTATTGAAATGGGTGGCTCCCTCCGTCAAGGAAGGCGGCCTCACCAGGGCCCTCGCCCCCTTCGCCAAGCCCGGCACCATCGTTGTCGGCAAACCCAGACGGGACGAGCTGGACTCGTATACGTTCCGTCTGGAGAAGATAGATGGGGTAGAAATACCCCACTATCTAAAATTTGAGGTAGGTAGCGCCTTCCACCACGTAAAAGTGCACATTCCTGGGCGTGTGCCGGCATGCTCCACATGCTACAATGTGGGGCACCCTTTCTACTTGTGCCCTACTAGAGCACGGTATGCACCAGGAGTGAATTCAGCACGAATTCCCACTATCCCTCCTCCTTTTCCATCTTCACCTACTGGTTCTGTCACGCCTTCCGGCAACCCCCTGCCGGACGCACCATCCCAATCCCAAGAACCTTGGAACCAGGTAGTAAAAAAGGGAAAGAAACACATAACACAACACTCCAACACACAAAAAAACAACACACCAAATACACCACTACTCACAAGCTACACCACTAAACCACAGACACCAAACGCAAACCCTCAAGACAACACTCCAAAAGATACCAACACAACAAAAACTGCACCAATGAAACAACTAGAACAGGAACCACACAACTCCCCATACACACCAAGACGAACATCATCCATGACAAATCTACACCAACACACCACACCAACACCAGTAATAATCCCTTTAGAAAGGGCAACATCACCCCCACCCCCATCCACACCCCCCAACCCCAATAACAAACCCAAAAACTCTCCCCCAAAAAATACAACCACACCATCGCCCTTCAAAGCACACACTTCACTCACACGATCACCACCTGGGGCTTGCCCAAGAGCACGAAAAAATCACAGAACACACTACCCAATATCTACACAAACACATGCATACACACCTCACCAAAGAAGCTCTTCCCTCAAGAGGAAGACTCCACCCATCCAAAACATCGAGAGGGAAAGGTCACTACCCAGACCACCACGACACATGGGAGACACACACCCCAATACTTAAACAAAACAATACACATACTAAACCCAGACATGCAGCCTACAGTCCACACATATATACCTAGATACAAACGCAACTCTAGATACAACAAACACACCACCTCTAGAGAACAAGCAAAATCATACACTAAAAACAAACCATACAAAATAAAAACACCCTACAAAGAGGATGACCCCCCACCATTGACAATCATAACACTCAACATCAGAGGCATGAGACAGAAAATACAAGACATTAAAAATCTAATAAGGAAACAAAGACCAGACTTCTTACTGTTACAAGAAACGAACATACACGACAAATTCACACAAGAACGAACACTTCTCGAACTCAAACCAGAAGTTAAAAATATATTTTGGACAATCGACAAGAAAAAAAGAAACTGTAGAGGAGTAGCCATAATAAAAATCTCCGACAATTGGACTGTTACCCAACACGACCATGACAACACAGGACGAATAGGGAAAATAGACGTGACTCAAGACGGTTACAAATTCCAAATTTACAACATCTACGGACCTGCCTCAAGAACAGACGAAAAAAAGACAACGTTTTTAGACTTAGAGAAAAGAATGGAAATAAACCCATCAACACCCATCATCCTAGCGGGGGATTTCAATAACACACTACACCCCCGCGACACAACTCACCATAGAACACAACAAACAGTCATAGACAAACAAATACTACAACGAATTTTAGAAAAACACAATCTAACAGATACATACAGAGAAACATTCCCACTCGGGAAAGAAACCACCTTTAAATCATTCGCAAACACAGGATCCAGACTCGACAAAATATACATATCCAAAACAACCCCAATAACAGAAATTAAACACCTAGAGAACACACTAGACTACACTGACCACAAAGCTGTCTACGCCCAGTACGGCACCCAAATTACAAGACCCAAACAAAAAAGTGCCTACTGGAAATTCAACAACAGTCTCCTGCAGGACCATTATTACATACAATACATGACCGACATCATATTAGACTATACGGACAACATACCAAATGACAACATCCGAGAATGGTGGGACACCCTCAAACAGACCATACAAACGCTAACACAAATGATAGGGAGAAAAGTACAAGACAAAACCAACAGAAAGGAAACAAAGTACAAAACAATCATCAACATAGACAGGGCGCGTGACAACAAAACAGAAATACAAACACAACCACATGTTACTAAAGCAATAGAAAAACTGAAAGAAATTGAACAAAGAAAATTCAGAGGCCACAAAGTAAGAAGCACATACAAAACACGCAACGACTACACTGATTTAAACGACACAATAGCACGAATAGAAAACGAACTACACAATAGACGACATATAGACAAAATCAGAACAACAGATGGGCAAATAACAAAAAACGAGACAGAAATCCTTGAGACCTTCTACAATTTTTACAAACAACTATACACAAGTGGCGAAATATCAACAGATATACAAGACCACTACACCGATTATACAAAGAAGTTGACAGACGAACAGAAAGAACAATTAGATACAGAGATCACAATAGAAGACCTACAACACAGCCTAGAGAACATGAACACAAACAAATCCCCAGGCCCCGATGGACTAACAGTAGAATTCTACAAAAGTTTCTTCCCTCTCCTTAAAAAACCCCTCCTAGAACTGACTAAAGAAATACACAAAGAAGGACAATTAACGAACAGCCAAAAGATATCATACATAACCCTCATACCCAAAGAAAGCAACACAACAGACGTCAAACAATACAGACCCATATCCCTCCTAAACACCGACTACAAAATTATAGCGAAAACTTTAAGCAACAAAATCAAAATTCACCTACCCCAACTGATAGACAAAGAACAAACATGTAGCATAAAAAACAGAACAATAGAACAACACACAAACTTCATCAGAGACCTTATAGGATACGTAAAACAGACACACACACACGCATACATTTTGTCCATCGATCAAGAGAAAGCTTTCGATAGATTAGAACACAGTTTCTTACACAAAATATTAGAACACAACAACATAGGCCCTTATTACAGAAGATGGATAAAAATACTATACAACAACCCCTCCAGCTGTGTAATAGTCAATCAAAAAGTATCTGATCCCTTCAAAATCGGTCGGTCAGTACGACAGGGTTGCCCTCTCTCGGCCCAACTATACATCTTATGTCTCGAAACCGTTTTGGAAAAAATTAGGAGAAACCCGAAAATTAAAGGCACCAGAATTCCCGGAAAAGCCAACAAAAAACTCATCGCGTATGCCGATGATGCAACCCTAATTCCGAGTGATATACCTAGCATACACAAAATTTTAGAAACTTTCAAAAATTTCGGCCTCGCTAGTGGTGCCAAACTAAATATTAAAAAGACCAAAATCATGAATCTCGGTCCCGAACCCTTAGAAACCGAAAAAGCCCAGATACCCGACATGCAATGGGTTAACCAAATTAAAATCCTCGGAATAACGTACTGTCAAAGACACACAACACCGAAACACATCTGGAGTGGAATTGTACACAATATAGACAAGAAACTACATTCATACACATACATCAAAGCCAATATATTCGATAGAACCAGGATAGTGAACACCTACATTATTCCAAAAATCTTATACTACATCAAAATCTTCAAACCTCCGTTCACCACAATAAAGAAATTAGAAAGACGCATAGACACATTTATACTACAAGACGCAAAACCCATTCCACACGAAATACTCACACTTCCCACAGAATCAGGCGGCACAGGACTAAAATGTATTAAAAGAACCTTAGACACAACTAGGATCAGATATATAGACAAAATAATACAAGAATCGACAGGAAATAAATTCGGGTCATACTACTTAGGGACACGACTAACACAATTTAAAAAGATCGACCACACACTCCCCCATTTCGGAGGTAAGACACTCCCTCCTTTTTACAAAGAATGCGTAGGACTAGTAAACAAATACCCAGACACAATAAATAAACAATTAGACAGTAAACAGATATACAGAACAATAAACACACCAAACAAACGCAGAGAACAAGACCTAATGCACGCATCAGGACTAACATTAGATAACATGAGAGTGGCCTCAGAAAACTTACATAAACATGATACTTCTAGATACAGTAAGCATATAACATACAGACTGATGTTCAACGCCTTACCAACAAACAACACGCCCAGATGCGCCTTATGCCGAGCGCTTTGTCCAACACAAAATGTACACATTTTCACAAACTGCATTAAAACAAAAACACTGATTAGAGCCACAATAAACACAATACAAAAAACAATACGACAACCCATACATACAGAAATAGCATTTAGACATAATATCATCCCCAAAACTGACAATGCAACACATGAAATAAACATACACATCCTAGCAGCAGCAAGACAAGCGATTTGGACTGCATGGATGGGTCAAGTACACAGACAAAACACCACTAATACCGACATGTCATTAATATTTCTTAACATAATACAAAAGAAATACAAAAACGATTTAGATAAAGAGAGAGAAACAAGATGGAACAAATATACCGACCTAATAGCACAATTCAGATAGATGACCTTCCACCGAGACATTTCAACTCTCTGCACCACACCCACAACCTGACCCTACCCCTCCCCTCCGCCCCCCCCCCCCCCTAGCTAGCTTTACAAACTTTATTTATACATATATTATTTACACCTCTATTATCGATCATTTACCAGACTGATCACTTACTATTATATATTCCTTCCCCTAGTATTTAGTTATTCCTCCTTCCCTTACTTTTGCTGTAGTATTATCCTTTTCTATATTAACTTCCCATTTCGCCCCCTCTACCACACTGATATAGCCATAACTTTTTCACCAACTTCACTGCCAAACAACCTAGTTACAAACAACGAGGTGCGTCCATGTCTATTCTTACCCCCCCCCCCCCCCCCCCCCCTTTCTCTCTCAGCATTGATAATGATACACAACCCGATGAATCGATCATCCTTCTCCTAACTCTTCGGCCTCCGGAATAATATAATCAGAACCATTCTGTATATAACTAATTCTACCTTTTCCTTTGTTTCTACACCCCCCCCCCCCCCCCCCCCCCCACACAGTACATCCAATCCTACCCCACATCTAGATAGATAATACAGACAGCCCCCTTCCCATCACCCGGATACAAACGGAGACGGAAAAGAATACCAACATAAACGACAGAAGATCTCGCCAAGGAAAAATGCAGAGTACCACCCTTTTTGTATTTTTATTTATCTGATTGCAAAACTATAGCTAGAGTAGAGAACACAGACCCTATTTCGGCTCTAAAAGATCATGTGGCAGATAAAACCATCTAATAATTAATGATACTAATACTAACATACAAAACAACATCCCCCCCCCCCCCACCTAAAAATTCCCACTTATACTAAACTCAACAAAATAACAATAACAAACCTCCAAGGAAAGGACGTGACACAAGTGTTTAGTAAGATATAATCCCCCCTTTTTTTTTTTTTTTTTTTTTTTTTTTTTTTTTTTTTTTTTTTTTTTTTTTTTTCCGATGCGGCCCCGGCGAACTCGGCGCAACGGCCCACGGCAGGGACGGCGCGGGGCAATGTGTGTGCCGCGCAGCATGCCGGAGGGGTCTAGACCCGCCCAACCCGCCTGAAGCGCGGCTGAAACAATTGCGCTGCGGCGTCTAGACTGCAGTGGACAACATGTATGCAGATGAGATCAGTCGGGGCCGACTCGGAAAGAAGAATATTTACAATATTTATAATATTAAAACGTACACCTTGTACACCCACAGTCACAACTGCCCCCCCCCCCCCCCCCCCCCCCCCCCCACGATTCTAACCTTATCGAAAAATTAACTATATTCATAGAATAATAAAATAACCAATGCTGCATAGGGAAAGACCACGTGCACAGTAGTTGAAGCAGCGAATGACGCTCGGCTAGAGAGCGGGAAAGTGGGTGGCCACCCTTGGACTCCTAAGGGAGCAAGGGAATAGGTTACTAACAAATTAATCAAAAGTTTTCCTTTTAAAAGCATAACCACCTTCATCACCAGTTCCAATCTACTCCCACAATTTAGCAATAGCCCAAGAACATCAACCGACCACAACAATTAATAAACCCACAAGACGTTTGACCCGTGTATTCACCATCCCAACAACAGAAGCAATTCAGAAACCTCCCCCCCCCCCCCCCCCCCCCCCCCCCCCCTCCACAACCTAAAACCTAAACCTAAACTCATTTCCACAATAACCCCATTTTACAGAAGTTCGAATATTCCGATCAGCTGATAGGCTGCAGCCTTTCAACTCCCACCAATCAAAACCCTCAGAATCCAACACCCCCCCCCCCCTCCCCTACTAAACGTCTGTCAGTCCCAGACAATTTATCTAAACAACATTACAAACTGCCCTGAATCATCAATAAACCGATTGGTACAGGATCTCTGTCATCCACCAATCGCAACACATTTTATCTACTCTCCACATCCAACCATGAACAGCTATTTAATTGTCAATTTAAATCATCTAAAAAAAAAAACAAAAAATAACAAAATTTATTACAACCCACCAACCCAATATAACCTCTAACCATTATTTCATTTATAAAAAAAAAAAAAAAAAAAAAAAAAAAAAAAAAAAAAAATTAAATTATTATCGTAACGTACGATACAGAAGCAGTTAATGCCAAAGCCTTCCTACTGCTACTACTACTAAACACATAATAATTAACCTAACAAATACAATTTTTACTAATTAAGAGGGTCATTAGATAGTATGGCCTGGGTCTAAAAAAAAAAAAAGTAAGTGGGTCCTGAACTGTGGAATCAAATCTCAAGTTGGATTTATGGTTAGAGTTAGATAGCGACTCGCTATCAAAGTTTGAGATCAGTTTAGCCACATCTAACAGTAGGGGTAGATTGAATTTTACAACCACTATCCTTGATTTATGGAGTAATGTGACTCTTCTTACTTACCTCACTCATACTCAATCTCATTTGTGATTTGTGGTTTGCAGTTTCAGTTTCTTCAGTCGTCATTGCAATTCGCTGCACAGGCCATCATCATAGTCATCGTCATATGCCTCATAGTATGCGGTATATGAAATAGATTTTTCATTTCTTACAGTAAACGCAACCTTTACCATGGCTCATATTCGGTTATCGTCACACATGTGATTTTCTTTCTAAATTGTTGTGTGCAAATGATGGATGAATAATTTTATCCTCCCTGCAATGCCCTAAGTTTGCTTTCTACTAATCAGACTTCAGTCCCACAAGACTTGCATCACTTACACTTTAGAGTTGTTAGATAGCTCTGGCCAACCTCCTTCCTTGACTCTTATGATGCTCATAAAGTTTATCCCAAAGTTAGATTCTGATACTGATGCCATGGCTTGGTTCACTATCAAAATTATCCAAATCTGTGTTTTGTGGGAAAGGACTCCAGACTCCATAGTAAGCACATCATAGTCTCAAGGAGTTGGTTTATGGCTGTAATTGATAATGCATCTGCTGTATCTGACCTTAATCTACCTTACTACTCGAGACATTGCCTGAGGCAATTGTGGAATTGTATTTCTCTCAATACTGAGGAGAACAACTTCAAGATCACCACTGTTAGGTGAACAATGGAGCAGAAAGAGATTACTATGTATTATTGTCAGAACCTAACAAAACCATGCATATTTGTGTGGAAATCATATGTTTTACCTATCTTATTTAACAACCAGGATCTCCTTCAATAGAAATAATTTTCAAAAAGTTTTAAGAAATGAAATTATGTCCATGGTTGCAGGCACTTTTAGAGGACATAGGTCATAATAGTAAATCATTGAGGTGAGTAATATGGGTGAATACCGTAGGAGAAACAGAAAGATTTTAAGATCTATAATCTGTACAAATTATAAAGACGAAAAAACGATCAGACTACAAACATTTAAGGGTTGATTGAGGATGGGAGAGGGGGGGGGGGGGGGGGGTTGAGAGAGATAACTTTTACATTTGGGGCATCCATCCTCTTTCAAAATGAGAACAAGTGTCAATCGCCAGAGCAAATAGATGGTAACTCGAATCACTAACTGACATGGAATTGAATGAGGTTAGTTCAAGCCGCATGACAACGGAGAGAGATGTCACATGATTCCATGAGATACAGGTTCATAATGGCTGCCTAATATTAAACAGTGAGAGCAAACTTTCGCTTGTTGGAAAATATGATAAATAATTGTTGTTTTTGTTTGAATAATGTCCTGAATTAATTATTTGAGAGTGTTTCGTTTCTTTTAATTTCCTTATGATGATAAATATTGGATTCATTGTGTTTGTTTTTATTTCAGTTAATCCCAACTCTACGTGGCCATGGGTGCAGATGGAGGAATTAAATTTTAACTCTGATGAAAGATTTCTGGTTCCTGATTCAGAAGATGATGATTTGAATTCACGAGAACCTTGGGATCTTATATCAGGATTGGAGGCACTGACATCATCTCAAATAAGATTTGTAAGTTTACACTAGGTCAATTTTAAATTAAAACAAAAAATTGTTGGTTTGCATTTTTTTTTTTTTTTTCAGTTGTTATTTGTGAAACTTGGACTTATTCATGCAGTTAACTCTGCAAAGTTACAAGAATGGTTTGCCATTGCCTATTCTTGTCGCCCTCTGCAGTTGGCCAGCTTGACCTGTTACTGTTCGACACCACGAGGAGGTTGCAGTAGGGCTTGATGATGATCTATCTTTGCAGACTTGGCATCATCCATTTGTCGAACCGAGTTAACTGCATGAATAAGTCCAAAAAGTTAAACGGTGACAGCGTAAAGGGGAGCGTGTTTTCACGGAAGACTGCTGCCTCGCTCGGTTGGGAGCGTGATGTTCGTCAGGTCACACCGAACCGTCAGCCAGTTACTAGGCGAAATAAATTTAACAAATTTGACAAAACCAAAATTGGGACATGGAATGTCAGGACCTGTGCCCAAAAAGGAAAACTAAACAACATTCTAAAAGAAATGAAACGGCTCCAAATAAATATTCTTGGCCTGGCAGAGATGAGATGGAAAGAGCAGGGAACCATGTCAAAACAAGAAAACAACACGAAATATAAGATCATATGGAGTGGTGGAACCTCTTTCCAAAAAGGAGTAGGGATGATCTTAGACCAACAATCAACCAAATTTTACAAAGGGCATGTAGCAATCTCAGACAGAGTTTTGCTGGTTAAGCTAAGAGGACCTGTAGTTGACACCAATATTATTCAAGTTTATGCACCAACAGAAGAGGCGACAGATGCAGATATGACAGAGTTTTACCATTCACTAGACAAAGCAAAACGAATGTGTAAATCACAAGAAGTCCTTATGGTAATGGGGGACCTAAATGCTAAGATTGGCAGAGGCAGAGATGGTGACATAATCGGACCACATGGACTCAGAGACAGAAATGAACGAGGAAACATCTGGGCAGATTGGTGTAGAACAAATAAATTAATGATTTCAAACGCCTGGTTTCAACAACACCCAAGAAGAACCTGGACATGGCAATCACCAGGGGACAGAGCAAGGAACCAGATAGACTTTATAGCAGTATCATCAAGATTCAGAAATGGCATATTAAATTGCAAAACCTACCCAGGCGCCGATGTAGACAGTGACCATGTCCCAGTTGTTTGTACAGTAAGGATAAAGTTTAAAGCTATTCAGAGAACAGCTGGTAGAATAAAGAGGGATTACAGGTTATGCAAAGACAATGGCATACAAACAAAAATGAGAGAAGAATTTGAAAATGCACTCATGATACAAAGCCAAAGTGAACCTGATAACGAAAAATGTGAAAAACAATTTGATATATTCCAAAAGTGTGTCAAAGCAACTGCAGAAAAGCATTTACCAATAGCTCAAATAAACAGCAAAAAGGAATGGATGACAAATGAAATTCTAAACCTATTTGAAGAAAGACGAAAATGCAACAGAGGGTCTGCAGAATACCAAACATTGAACAACCACATTAAATCCAAATGCATCGAGGCACACGAGAACTATCTTGACTGGAAATGCTGCGAAATCGAAAGAGAATACAAACCCAACCCCCAACAAGCTCACCAAAGAATAAAAGAACTATCAGGGAAAAGGAAAAGCAAAGCAGCAGGAAGTTGTATCCAAAGCAAACAAGGGGAACTGCTATTTGAAGAACAACATATAGAAAGCCGATGGGTAGAATACATAGGCGAACTGTACAATGATCCAAATAGAAATGAACCACCACTGAAATTCAAAGAACCATTAAGCGGACCAAACATCACCAAAAGTGAAATTGAACATGCCATGGAACGAGTGAGGGATGGTAAAGCAACAGGCCCTGATGAAATATCTGTAGAGGTATTAAAAAGCCTAGGAGATCTAGCAATTGATGAACTTCACATATTATTCAACAATATATACAACACTGGGAAAATTCCAGAAGATCTCTGTAACTCTATTTTCATAGCAATACCAAAGAAAGCAGGTGCAGTCAGATGCGAAAATTTTAGAACTATAAGTTTAATAAGCCACATCAACAAAATACTGTTGCGTATAATTATCAACAGGCTAAGGAATAAGATTAACCCCGAAATCGCAGAAGAACAATATGGATTCCAACCTGACAGAGGGACAAGGAACGCAATATACCTCCTCCGTGTTTTAAGTGAAAGAGCTATACAGGTTCAGACCCCACTATACCTCTGTTTTGTCGACTACAAAAAAGCTTTTGATAGAGTACGCCAAGAAGAAATACTAAAACAACTGCACTCCATTGGCGCTGATGAGAAAGACCTCAGACTCATGCAAACATTATACTACACCCAGCAGGCATCTATCAAAATCGGAAACTCTACAGGAAATTCCATTCCTATTAAGAAAGGAGTCCGTCAAGGGTGTGTTACCTCACCAGATCTGTTTAATCTATACCAAGAAACAATCATGAGGGGCATAACTAATATGGAGGGAATAAAAGTAGGAGGTCACAACATAAATAATATAAGATATGCAGACGATACGGTACTCATTGCAACATCAGAAATCCAACTTCAAAAGATTGTTGACAAAGTGGTAGTAGATAGTGAAGCCAAGGGAATGGAAGTGAATATCACCAAAACGGAATGCATGGTAATACAGAAAAACCCCGAAAACAACAACACCTGCAATATAACGATTCACGGCGAGCAACTTACCAACGTAGAAAGTTTTAAATACCTAGGTTCAATAGTGACAACAGATGGAAGATGTAACCGAGACATACAAGCAAGAATAACTCAAGCCAAACAGGCCTTCATGGACCTGGGAAACATTTTGAAAAACAAACAGATGTCGTTCGGGATTAGATTCCGAGTCTTGAAGTGCTAAGTGTGGCCAATCTTGTTATACGGATGTGAAAGCTGGACTACAAATGCAGAAACACAAAAGAACATTGAAGCTTTTGAAATGTGGTGCTTGAGAAGGATGCAGAGAATATCGTATACTGCACACAAAACGAACGAAGAAGTGCTAAAACAAACATACCAACAAAGGAAACTAATGCCCTTAATAGCGGATCGACAACTATCCTTTTTCGGACACATAGTAAGGAAAGATAAGAATGAATACCTGGCAAGTTGTGGAAAAATACCTGGTAAACGCGCCCGGGGGAGACAAAGAAAAACACTCATAGACCAACTGAAGGGCTTCACCAACCTAACAATCCAAGAGCTGTTTGAAAAAGCAAGAGACAGGGAGGAATGGAGAGAGATAGTTCATGCAGTATCCGAAGCCTGGACCAGGCATGGAACCTAGAAGAAGAAGAAGAATTTGTGAAACTATAATCCTACTTTTTGCTTCGGCTATTTGGGCTGTTAATAAAGAATAAATGGTTTACATGATTATCATTTTTACGTAAGTTCTCTCTTACTTCTTCCACTACTACTACTACTGTTACCACTACTACTATTACTACTACTGCTTCTACTACGACTACTACTGCTACTAGTACTACTACTACTATTATTACTGCTACTTCTACAATCTGCAACTGAATTTTATCTATATCATTTCAACTGGTTGATGGAAAATATGCCAGCTAATTGGGAATATTTCAGAGCTTTATAAAAAAAAGAATTCTTTCATTTGAAGCTAAAGAAAATTTTCTTTTTTTAAGAGCAATAATAATGGTATTACTTTATAAGTTCATAACCAACAGAACCACTGAGTCATTTACAATTCATCCCATTTTATATTACTTGCTAAACTTTAACAAATTGAGCGTCTTGTGGAATAGGGAATAATTGATAGTTGTGCGGATCATGCTTCAAATGGTTGTTTGCATTAGAAGTATTTAGCTTGTTGGTTAAAATTGTAATGTCATTGAAAGGCAAAGAGCAGAACATTTGGAGAGCCTTTGATTTAAATTGGTTGTCTTAGACTAAGAGGTTTAAGTAATAATGACAGTTCTGTGTAAATTTATGGTCACCCATTCTCTTTAAACATCTGTCATTATGGCAACAGGTTGAACAAGCAATTTTTTTTCCATTGACTATGGAAGGCAAACATGAAGCAAGGAATTTAATGGAAACTTATATTTTTCTGCAGTTACCACTTTACTAAAATGCTACTACAGTTACTATATATCTGTTTAGTCTTGATAGGTTGTTCCAGATATGGTCATCCATGGAATCAGTTAATTGGAACACCTCTCGTAATTGGAATGATTTCTGCTTAATTAACAATGCAGTTCTACTTAACTGGCATTGACTATACTACCACTGCTACTGCTACTATTCCTACTACTACTTATACTACTTGAACTACTACTACTTAAACTACTACTACTTCTACTTCTACTACTACTACTACTACTACTACTACTACTACTACTACTACTACTACTACTACTACTACTACTACTACTACTACTACTGCTACTACTACAACTACTACAATTGCAAATACGATCATCAGCCGTCCACCTATTCATCCTTTTGGTGTATCGCAGGATAACCAACAGATTAGTCCCATTAATATGTTTGTAAAATTTTTCCCCTTTCCAAAGAAACATTCCCCTTGCAAGCTACGTAAATCACAAGCGATGAGCTCTCCTCATAAAAAAGAAAACAGAGGTAAGGAAGAATTACAGTGGGAGGTCTAAAAACCTCATTTGAAAGTCATGTTTGTTTAAGATGGAATCACCCAATTAATATTTTATCTTTCTTCACATTGAGTTAAGTGATTTGGTAAAAAGTCATATTTTTATAAAAACAAATTAACTCTAAAGTTGTAAAATCAGAGCTCCTAAATCATCCACAAGAACTGTCGTGGGAAATTGGGTTGAGATAATATAACCAGTTGTGCATGAACCCTGGATTGAGTTGAGGATGGAATAGAAATTTCAAAATATCTAGTGCATGGTCATATAAAGTCAAATATCAGAGTAGGGGCCAACTGTCTGGTAAAATCATAACTGTTACAATTTTATCTTCTTTGAGAAGAGAAAAAATTGCCATCTAGCTTTTGTTTATATAGTTATTTATATCAGTAGCATACAATACGCATCTCTGTATAAATAACCTCTATGTGATTTAATCACAATTTTTTTCTTGTTTTCATTTTTGAGATATAGTTGACTAGAAAATATTTTAAGTAATTTGGCTGTCAATAATAAATGAATCTTACACTTAATAATCGGAAAATGCTCTTGAGGTAACAAATAATTTTATTCTATCATTGTAAAACATTTCATCATAAGAAAATTGTGAACCTTATTGATATAATATGGTTTTGGACCAAAATGGTGAAATGCCTCAGTGATCTGTTTTTGCTCTCTGATAGTTTATCCCTATATAACTGGCTGTTTCACAAGATAATTTTCGTAGTTTAAGGCTTTAACAGTACATTTCTCATCTTATATCAATGCCAAAGTGAGGCAGAATTGAGTAAGGTAAATGACAGGATGGGTGACGATTATATCAAAACTCTGGACGGAACATTTTATATTTTTGAGTGAGACACTTTACATACTTACTGGAGTCAGTTATGAATGAGTACCTGGTTACAAGCAGTAATTGGTAATGTATGAGTGCTTATACAAACAAAATACTTAACAATAACACGCTATTTATACTGTATGAAATTAAAATATAATTCCATACAGTCAACTTAGGAATAAATGAACCCTTGTAAAGTGCATTGAGTTTGAAAATGTGTATATTATTATAGTGATGTAAATTTATAAACAATTTCTTGACCTCCTCAGTGTTTCCTTTATTTGAAGCAAGTATTTCTAATACTGATGAGACATCAACAAAGAAGACAGCTTTGGCATATGATACCATAAGGTTAGTTCTCTAAACGTTATTATATTATAATTACTGTTGTTGTTATTATTATTATTATTATTATTATTATTATTATTATTATTATTATTATTGTTATTATTATTATTATTATTATTATTATTATTATTACTATCATTATTATTATTATTCTTCTTCTTATTATTATTATTACTATTGTTATTATTGTTACTATTATATTATCATCGTCATTATTTTTATCATTAATTATCCTCTAAACATAGAAATTCTGAAGCAATGAGAATTTTTCCCTTTGATTGAATTCCAGCAGTGACCTGGATAGTGGAGACAGTAGTCACAATCAAACTGTGATAGAAAGAATATCGACGAAAAGAGATGAGGAAGGAAATGCAGCGTCAACACCATCTACCACAATTGGCAACTTGCAATTTTCTCAAGATGTTATTTTGGTACCAGAGACTTTAGACAGTTTGTAAGTTATTTTTTTCAACTTTTACACATAATGCCCGACTTAGACTCCTTGTCTATACTATAATAGAGAAATATAATTTTGTTTTAAATTTTAGATATTATGGCATCATGAAATGGACTTGTTTGGTTTTCTTGTATTGTGACATTTTAGTTTCTGGTCAGGTCTTGAGCTGTAAAATGACATTCAAGACTTCTGCTTACTTGATTCATGTAGGGTGTGTTAACTGTTTCTTTGTGCTTCATTAATAAATATTTTAATTTTTTGTTTGTATTTTAAAAAAGTAAAATCTTTTAAAATATATCTCTGTTCGTTGGTAAAATCTAAAATATGAAAAGAAAATTGAAGTAAGGAAGTTATGCAAACGGTCGTTGGGTGCTGAGTCTTGAGCTTTTATATAGCGCATTATCCACTAAATGTGCTCAAAGCGCTTTACAAAGGGTCTCTGACCAACAGTAACACATAACAGATAGAACGAGACATGACGCCCGTTAGGTGGTATTACAATTTTTCCGACAAAGACAACACTGTTGACGGCCAGGTATTCATTTTACACCTTAGTACGGTGAGAGAATATGAGTAAAGAGTCTTTTCCAAGGACTCACCTATGCGCCAAGCGAGTCTCGAACCCAGGACCTTCCGATCCTAAAGCGAGTGTCATACCACAAGACCACATAGGCATACAAGTCTGCAATTATCTGTTTTGATTTCCAGGGACGTTGTAGGCCCATCTCCCAAAGTCCACACTGCTCCATTCATTGTACCAGACTCTCCAACACAGTCACAGGATCCACAAGGTAGTTCATTTTACAAGCTATTGTAAATGTTGCTGCTCGAAGCTTGAAGAAATAAATAACAATGGGAAATTGAATGTAAGCCTCAATTTAATATACGAAAACAGATGAAATGGGCGTTTCGGGTTTCCCCTATATCAACAAAACAGGATAAATGAAACACCACAGACGAATGAGATAATGTGGTAGTGGCGTTCTTAAGATGAATAAAACAAAAACAAAAGGGGAAACCCGAAACCTCCATTTTATCTGTTTTCGTATATTAAATTGAAGCTTACATTCAATTTCACATTGTTATTTATTGCATTTTACAAGTGATAATAAATATCTATGGGCAAACTTCCATTTCAGTGTGATTTGTTGGGAAATTATTTATTGTTTTTATTTGTCGTTCTAATACTTATTTCTGAATTATTTTTAGCATTTCTTAAAAGAGAGTGAAATCTGCTCAGCTTAATAGTTGTTCTTCAGAACCATAGGGCTCATGAAGTGCAGTGTTAGACAAACACTAAAAATTGATTGCTACATTTGGATAACATATTTTCAAATGTAACAAGCAATTATTATTGTTGTCAATGTTTTTTTTTTTCTTTTTTCATGAGTTTTGCATGTCTTGTTTTAATTTGTACAACATATTTATTTTGTCATTTTCTTTTGTTTCTCATAGATGACAGCGACAAAGAGAAGGATGCTGAGGTGACTTTTAAAGCATTGTCCTCTTCTGTGGTGAGTTTATCATTCTGGTTTTAACTATTAAAATTATGTTTTGATATAGATAAATCGTTATCACTCTCTTTCTTATTCTCTCTCTCTCTCTCTCTCTCTCTCTCTCTCTCTCTCTCTCTCTCTCTCTCTCTCCCTCTCCCTCTCTCTCTCTCTCTCTCTCTCTCTCTCTCTTTTTACGAGTCAAGACCTCTTATTGGTGTATTTGTTTCGAAATTTGACGTATTTATGAGCAATTCTGAAAGGTTTAAAATAATTTCAAGTCTCGTTAACTTTATTAACTTCTTCTTCTCTTAGAGTTCCCAGAGCAGTAACAAGATTGGTAAGTGTTGAATTTATTCAAATTTATTATACATTATTTTTTATTTTTGGTCTATTTATTTTACAAGTCAAGTAAACAATATATAATTGTTCAGAAATATAGGATATCATTTTATTATTTTATTGATAATGGAGATGGAGTAGGCCGTCACTATTTCGTGTTTTTATTTATTTTTAATTTTTAATGTTGTATTCATTTTTCATCATCCCTGTTAGTTTCGTGTTTGTGGTCATTGTATGTGATATAATCTTTTGCAGACTCACAGGGTCTACACTTACATTTTAGCCAATCCCAGCTTGATGACTCTTCTCAGACTCCGGGTAAGTTGGGAATTTTGCATTCTTTGCTTTTATAAAATCTCTTTGTTAAAAATAGGTTTCTTCTCAGGGTCTGTTTCAAAGAAAATGTAAATAATACCCAAAGTGAGTTTGTGCATCCTTCTATTCTTGATTATCATCATAATCAATATCATTTATAAATGTTATTGTTATTATTATTATTATTATTATTATTATTATTATTATTATTATTATTATTATTATTATTATTACTGTTATTATTATTATTATTATTATTATTATTATTATTATTATCATTATTATTATTATTATTATTATTATTATTATTATTATTATTATTATTATTATTATTATTATTATTATTATTTCTACAACTACTACTACTACTACTACTACTACTACTACTACTACTACTACTACTTATCTTAGCCTACTGGAGCATTCTTGGACAGTGCCATTTTGGAGCTCAAAGTACTTTTGCATATATGTTTATTTTTTCGCACACGTCCCCATTTTACTACCCTCTCTATGACAAAACAAAATCAATTATTACATTTTATTTCAAGCTTTTGTTTTTAAACAGGAAGCAATGAACAGGCAGAGGCCATGTTTGGTGACCGAGGCGTGGTTACGACTCCAGTCAAAGATCCATCATCATTCTTACTGTCGTGTAGAAAGTAAGATGGTTGTCCAACTTATTATTTTTGTTCCCCCCCCCCCTCACACCAGCGAAACAATTAAAGCAATCACATTTATTGCTGTCTAAATTACATTATCAGACAAACTATCATGGTATTTCTGCATGGTGTCGTATTTTTGTTTATTTTGATAATATTAAATGACTTATACATAATGGCCAACTGCCCTGATATGGCAATCTGAAGAAAAATAAAAGAATATTTTTTTTAAATTATTGGACTGTGTATTTGTAAGGACATGACCCTGGCATGTCTCAGGATTATGATTTTTTGACAAGCAAATCAAAATAAAGAATAGATAAATAGAGAGTATATCTTTAAATCTAGATTATATTTTATAATAGTCCAAAACAAACTGCCACTTTGGGTAATGACAGTGGTAGTGCACGTGTCCTGTTTTAGCTTTTTGTAAAGTTGGCCGATATGTTTATAGAGCTTCAAATTTGAAATATAACGATGATTATGGAAATTTTTCATTCTCTGATAATAGAATGTCTTGACTGGTGATGTTTCTTCAAACCAATACCAAACTAAGAATAATTTAAGAATCTGTGCTTCAAAACAACTTCAAGCATCACAATCATAAGATAGATGCTATAATGCATAGTGGCCAATTGTCCCAATAAAATCGTGGTTGTCCCAAATTGGTAACCTGGAGAAAAAGAAACAGATTTTTTTTTTTTTAATAGACTTTATATGTAAGGAACTGACAAATAGAGAGTATAGCTCTAAATCCATATTATTATAGGTTACAAGAGTTCAAACACACTGCCATTTTTGGTCATGACAGTAGTGTGCTTTAGGGTATCCGGTTTTAGCTCTCTTGAGTAGTTGGCTACTGTGCATAATGAGAGGGAAAACGTGTACTTTGCTCGTGATACACTCAGAAGGATTTTTGATAGCTCGATTGTAGACCACCTTACTTGCTCAAACTGACCAGTTTTTAGTTTGGGATTGTTCTGACTTCCCTGTATCTTATTTTTACAGACTAAGTCTGAAGGATGCTCCGCCTTCTCCACAACGGAAAGAATCATTACCAAGGCCCTCATTTCACCTGCCATGTAAGCATGACTCATTTTGTTGGTCCTACTTCATTTTAAATCTAGCATAATAATTATAATAATAATGATGATGATAATAGTCATAATAATAATTATGATGATAGCAATGTTAATAAATAAAAATATTGCACTATCCTATCCTCCTGTGATTTAAGACTCTGTGTTAGTTATGAGTTGAAGAAAAATATATAAGATATGGAAGGGAGAGGATATCCATTTTTTTAGTATGAAAAATGAGATGCCTATCTCTCCTGCCTAATGCAAGTGGAGTTGACTGTACCAAATAGGTCCAATATTCTAAATTTCCCTTTGTTTTCCCAAACATTTCGTCTTTTTCTTCATTTCTTATCAATATTGATTTCATTACAACAGAATTAACTTTAACTTTTCAGCAAAACTACTCCCATCATCAGGAAGTGAAAATAATGAGACCGTTGAGAGGGAGACAACTGTTATGACTGACAGGTCATGTCATGTTGAAGAGGAATCAACGAGGTCAGCAAGCTGAGTTGGCAAAAACTTATGTTGCCTGCTTTACATAATATTAATGTTGTGGTTGATATTATTGTTCTCACTACCAAAGTTATCATATTGCTGATAAAAATTCAATTTTTTTTCATGTTTCGGAATTCTTTTCTGGATGTTGACTTTACGATTGATTGCCTGTTATTCCAAGTCTCCCTTTAACTCTCAAACGTTCCATTATTTTAAAGGTAGAGTGAAAAATGACTGGGTAGTGCTATTAAAATGTCCATTAACCCATTATACTGGCCCACAACCATGTAAAGTTATATATCATTGTACTTGCCAATGATCATACTATCACAGTGACATGTCTATACCACAATTGAAACCCTCTCCGAGACATAAATCAGATTTATGTGCTGGGGTAGGGTCTCAAAAAATTATCACAAAAACAACACATTTCTCAATCACTAAGAGGGAAAAAAATTCAGGTTATGAAATATAATCAAATATCATTTATTTTCCAAACAAACAACATATTTTGCAGATTATTTACAAAATTCATTGCAAATTTCCTGAAAATGAGTATTTGACAGGGTCTTAGAGACGAGCAATTTTTCTGGAAAAAAAGGGGCATAATCCAGCATTATTTGACATAAAAGAACTTAACAGCCTTTTGTTTGTCCATAATGTCATATTTCTTTTATGGCTGAGGAAAATAATGACCATAACACTTGAAATCATACAGCTGATTACAAATATTACATATTAGTTCAATATTTACGTAATATGAGTCATATATATGTGAACAAAAAATATCACAAAAAATGACAGTTTCAATTTCAAATTGGTCTGCTTTACTTCAAATGAGTGATATTGACTGATTAAATGAATTATATGGTTCATTTTACATTCCAGAATAGTAATTCACTCACAAGTGACATATTTATTTCACAAAACTGCATTTGTAAAGGCATTTGATTATATAAATCAGAAGAAGAATATTTGCATTTTTTGAGAAAAGTCACTGTAAATTTTGAAAACCATATATGGCAATCTTCCACAAAAATAAATAAATTACAAACTCAAACTTCAACACATCCGGCATACAATAGACCAGGGACAAGTTCAGGTCAAAAAGGTGGGACAGGGGTTGTGGAACCAGGATCAAGGCGCACTTTCTTGAGTTTGGAAGGGCCAGGAATCTCATGAGATGGAATTTGAGAACTGAAATGAGATGAATTTTTTAAAAAGAAAAAAAAGAATTAGAATTGCAAAAACAATTTTAATAAGTCAAAGGTAAACAAAATAAACAAAATATTGACAGTTTGACTCAGTCCATACACAAAAGTAGCAAAATTCAGTATATCAACTGTTTGTCATTCTCATGTTCCCTGTGAACCCATGAAATTCTTACCTTCACTATTTGTGAGCCACATACTAAAACATTGCTTCATACCAACCATTTGAAGCAATTTATAAACTAATGATAATTTCTAGAATGTCATACTTCCAAAGTGCATCTGAATAGAGTATAATAATATGATTCCTGCTCACCTTTCGTAATGACTTCTTTTACTTGTACTCATACTTGCAACACCAGAGATACGAGTGACATCTTCCTAACCCTCATCTTGTACTTGGATTTGGGTCTCACTGCGTTAAAAAGAAATAAAAAAGAACAAAATTCTGTTAAAAGCTGCTCTCACAAAATATCACAATCTTCATTTCTAAAAGTCAGAAATAAAAATCAAGTTGTCTCACTCCTTGTTGAAATACATGGCTCTCTACTTCTATTGTCAGCCATGTTTGTTTACATTTTCAGCTAACCACTTGCCCAACTTCTATGCTTCGTAAATGAGGTGAAAAGTGAAAAAATAAATAATAACTTAATAGAAACTGATAAAAGAAAGATCAGGGTTCAAGAGGATGTGCGTTTTTTTTCTTGAACATGATGTCAGAGGATGTAATTGTGAAAAGTTGAGAAAAATACTTACTCGTCAGGTTCGTCATTCGAGTCCAGATTTGGTGAGTAGGGCAGGTCCCCATCAGGCATCATATTCTCGGGAACAGCAGCGTAATTTTCATCGTCACTGTCTTCATCCATATATAAGATATCGTAGACCTCTTTTTCGGTACAATAAGTCATTGTAAAATGTATATAATTAGGTTATTTTGAGTAAATTCGTGAGTAGAAACGACAAGTCGACTGTCAAAACAAGATGGCGGAAGTCGAGTGACGAACCGAGTTACTGACACAAATACTTTCGTATTTCTTGTGATTTAGGAGGAAAAAATCAAATATTCTTAGATATTTTGTAGTTTTTATTGTATAAAATTAAGTAAATTATTATAAAATCGCCATTTGGGGGCATATTATAAAGCGCACTTAAAGTGAAACGAGAGGAAAGAAGGGGGGCGTGTCCACCGGTGATCGAAATCTCTATTATGGAACGTGTGAGAGTTAAATATTGTTCAAATGTGCATAATATTTAGCAGCAGTTTCTTTCATATAACATGGGGTAAACCAATAAAATTCAAGGCACAGATTTGCTGCACTCAGCTTACGTTGCAGTGCTTTCATTATTATCCCAGCAGGTCATATGGAATAAGCAGAGTAATCAAATATGTTGTTTTTTGTTGTTTGTTTTTTTTGTTTTGGCAGTGTAGAAAACTGCATTAAGTCTCCTCAATAAAAGCGGATTACAGTGAAAGTCTGATTCAATAAAGGTCTTTAGGGACTGGGCCCCTGACCTTGTTGAATTTGACCTAGTATTGGAAAGTGACAAAACTGAAATCATACATCATAGCTTTGAAAACACTTTTTGACACCTGTTTCACATACTGGCTTGAGGTGGTAAGTCACAAATTTATTTTTAAATATTTTTATTTCGGAAGAGGTCTTTAGGACAAATTTCTTCATTTGATGATTAAAGGGAATTATATTCTTTATTATTAAAAAAAAAAAATAATCTTTAATTTATTCTTACTGTTATTTTCCACCAGGACCAGAAAGAAGCAACCCAAAAAGCAGAGATTATTTATGGACACAGAAGAGGAGACAAAAGGACATAGTCTAGCCAAATCAGAGAAGTCATTTGGTGGAGATCATGGGAAAGATCATGTAGAAAGCAGTCTTGATGCAAATAGAAATATTACCGTGGTTGATAGGGAAAGTCAACCGAAAGATGTTGCCAGCTTGGTTTTTACAGAAGAGTCAGAAGCATCAGTCATGATTGTGGACGTTGATCACACCATCTCCTATGAATATATACAGTCGCATGACCAATCTCTCGATGATAAGAATGATAAACCTTCTGTAACAGGGGATGATGGAAATGATGAGAGTGCAATGACTGCTGGTTTGAGTAAAGATGCGAGTCCATCTCAAGGAGAGTTTGACGGATTCGACGAAGGAGATGAAACGTTGGAACACAATGTGATGATGGAACAGACAGAGAAAGATGAAGTGGATAAAAATAGTCGGAATGTGAGAGAAGACTCACCTCTTGCTCCTTCATCACAAGTCGAATTGTCCGGAAATTTAGATTCAACAGTTGGGGGAAGCAAATCCATTAGTCAGGCTCCTGGGTAAGGTTGATTTTTTTTATGCTTACCAAATTGAATCGGCTGTAATTTTCTTCATTTTAAAAAAGTTTTGATACAAACTTTCTTTATGATAATTTATTTCTTGAGAGAGAAAATTGAAGCTTTATTTTTCTTCTTTTGTTTTTGTTTATTCCGCTGTTTGCAATAGACCAAATATGGTTTCTTGTTTAAGATCACTTTCAAAACATCATTTTTTCTCATCTTTGAATCCCCAGTGAAGTGTCAACAAATGTCAAAGATTCCATCAATCCTGATCCATATCAATTTCAAGAATCCCAGTCACAATATGTTGCAGATATTTCCAATCAGCCTCTGACTGATAGGTCAAGGTCATTTGAAAAAACAGGAAGTCGTACTAAAGTAGTGAAAGTAATGAGAAAAGTTCTCAAAAAGAAAATTCCCTTAAAGAAAGATCAGAAATCGTCATCGACAGATGAGTCAACCTCAACTAGACCTGACAGATCAACAGGTCTCAGACGAAAAATGTCAGCCTTAAAGTCAAGGTCAAAATCAGGGTCGAAAAATCTGGGAGAAAGTTCAGAAGTTGGTTCAAATAAAGGTGATCACACAACAGCACCTTCTGAAAGTTTTACTACAATTCAATCAAGATCATCTAATATGAAAAATGCTGGAAATTGTTTACCTCCAGTTGTTTCTCAATCTGCTAGCAATGAAATGCCTCCCCCAGTGGCTAGGACAGATGGCACAAGGAAGAGTGCTATAGCATCCAATGGTAAGATGGAGTTTTTAATTCTTTGACTTCTGAGTGGTGTCTTTTGACCTCTCATGGTGGGCAGGTAATCACTTGCTGCGCGTGTCTTCTATCCCCTTATATCTGTTTTCTGAGTTGCTCTCTGTCTTTGTCTTGGACTTTGAGATCACTTGGTTTTGTCTTTTCCATGGCCGGAGTCTTGGCTAGGAGAGAAATAGTTAAATGTATAGAAAGTTAATTTTGAGAGGTGATATTTTTTTTCCTTGCAAATCATTTCTCTGCTAATTACTGATCGTTATATTTTCGTTTTGACCATTTCTTGTAAATATTTCAGTGTGATTCTCATTGTGGGATCCTGTGCTGGTGTCTGGATGAGACTTTTAGGTGATCTCAAACTAAGTACATTGCTGGTATGCTTTTGAAATCTACATCTGTTCCCTATTTGAATCAATTCCCCTTTGTCTTGCTTTTTCTTGGGTGCTTCAATTGTAATTCTAGAAATTTCTGACTATTCCATTTTCTTACTTTTTACTGATGCTGAAATGACCTATATGTGTCACAATCTCCGCAAAACCCTTTAAAAGTAAAAAAGGAAACTCTTTGACATATATTTGTTCATCAATTTTTTTTACCTAATTCCCTAAATCCCTTGTGGGTCACAGGAATGCAATTGTGATTCTCTAGCTGTATCCAGCTTGGGGCCATTGTCTTCATTCGAGGTCATTACAATTGACTCACTGTCTACCAATTGTCTCTGTTTTTCTTTTGGCCCGCCAATCTTTCTTCTGTCCTGAGAATCCAATCTAGAACTGGTTAATCACACTATATTTATCTTAAGGATTGAACTAATTTTGCTTTTTTTACCTTTGTTTATTGGGTATCTTGATAGCTCAGTAGGTAGAGCACTCTCTTCACACACAAAGAGAGTCAGATTGATCCTGGGTAAAGTAATTTTTCTGACCTCCTATCCACTCAGCAGTAATTGGGTAGCTGGGACTATTAGATCAGGTGAAAAGTACTTTGCAATAAACTAGTGTTTGATCTAAGGGGTAGCAAACATTTGCTAATGTCCGTTTAACGCTATAGAAACCAGAATAAACTCTGGCTCTGAAGGACTCCATTTTTTTTACCTATGTTTATCACACTATAATGACCTTTTGATTTTAATTAACTTTCATCTCCAATTACACTTTTTGTTAACTTTTTGATATGGGGGATATTGTTGCTGCATTCCTAACCATGTTTGTTTTCATGTTGAAGAAGGGTTATATTTCAATTTTAAGTATCATGTTTTGTTTTTACCATACAGAGACATCACCCCAAGATATCAACAAGTTGAGTAAGAAATCAACAACTGTCAGTTTTCAAGATGAATTCATGCCGAAGGTAAAGGATTCTTTGAAAATTGGCTTTTAAAATTTTGGATTTTTAATTATGATATATTTCCAACATATATAACTCATATATTTTTTTGGAAGTGGGGATAAAAGAAGTAAAAAAAAGAGGTTGAATGATGAATGACTCTCATTCTTTATTAAATCTCAAAAATATTCATTTCCTCCGAAATCTTTCCAGACTGGTAAAGAGACACCTGAGCCATTTGGGGAGATGGAACGGAAAACAGTCCGGGAATTCAAGGCTATTGTGGTGGAAAGGGAGACAACTATTGATATTCTAGATGACAAAGGAAACATTTTGAGGCAGACAGTGACCAAGGTCATTAGTGTCTTGTATTTGTTCTCTCTCTCTTTTTTTTTTTCGCTCTCTCTCTCTCTCTCTCTCTCTCTCTCTCTCTCTCTCTCTCTCTCTCTCTCTCTCTCTCTCTCTCTCTCTTTTTTTTTTTTTTTCTTTCTTTCTTTCTTTGTCCTTATAGCTTTCGAAGTTTTATTTTCCCCACCATCTCCTTTTGTCTTTGTTTTTAAAGGAAAACTGTCGGTCTAGGGATGGGGAACCCGTTCCCGTCCTTGTCTTTTTTTTTTTGTTGATGGTAGTTCTAAATATACAGATGACTAAGAATATATATTCATATCCATCTGCTTTACAATATAACATTCATTAAAGATTCCTTTTTTTCTATTAAAGGGACTTTGTCACAAACAAATACTTGTCGCACATAATGGGCCAATAATACCAATTCTTATTGTCTTTTTGTTCCTTTTTATTTTTTGTCCCTCTCCATGTCGCTCTCTGTGTCTGTCCTGAGATAAGTAATTAAAATTTTTTTGCCCAGTCTGTGCTTTTTGTGATCATTTATTAAAAAGAAAGCAGTCAGATATTATAATGTTTTGTGTTGAGGATAAAGAGTTGAGGGTTTTTTTCTTCTATGAATTACCTCTTATTCTTTGTATTGAATTTTGCCAGTATTATTGTAATTATTTGTATTTTTTTGTGTGATTTATTTTCCAAAAGGAGGTGACCAGAACGCCCGTAGAGCCTCCATTGCTTGCTGTCAGTGTCCAAGTGACGGAAAGAATCTTGTCTCCAAATGTGTCACCTTCCAGATCTGTGAGCACATTGACGTCTGGTGATTTGGCAGATGTTAGTTCGTCGTCTCTCTCACGTTCTATGAGCTCAGGTTAGTTGGCTTCTAAAAACTTAGTTGTCATAAATACTAATGCATTTATATCGTAACCATATTATATACAATGCAAAAGTTTTTGATAGAGATAATTTGAGACTGTATCAAAAGCGCTTTTGTAACAATTGAACACAAATAGACATCAGTGTTACAATATTTTAAAAAGACATTGTTAAAATTTAATTTTTTTTTAATTTTCTCAATTAATAATTGCAAAGAAGACAAGTATTTTCAACTTTAACTCACTGAATAATGCCAAAATAAAATTGCAGATTTTTTTCTGAATGATGAAAACAAGACTAAGCAGCTATTCGTTCATCTGTGCTACTTGTGTAGTCATGTAGCTTTTGTTGTCGGTTGAAAAATAGCCTCTGCTTAAAACTTTACTTCTGCGTTCTGTGGGTCTGTAAAAACTAATAAAATTATAATCAGTTTTGCAGCATTACATTATATGTGATGGTCAAGTGATCAGATTTCATGGTTTCATTTTTCAGTTTAATAAAATGATATATGAGACAAAATCAGACAATTTGGTACAAAAGGTAAAATCTTAAAAAATTACAATTCAGCCCTCATCCCTGGTTATTGTTTGGAGGATGAGAAATTAAACTTGAGTATTGTCATTAATGAGACATTTATTTATTCCATTTTTCATTAGGTTCAAAGGGCAGCAATCCTAGTTTGGAATTCTGCAGCCAAAATTACCCAACCGCAGCCCAAAGAAGTCACCCATTGGAATCGGAGAACAATAAATCAGGAGGTCCTGGAGGTAATATTAAAAGTGTGGGTCTTTAATTGCCATTTATATCGCTTGAATCTGAATTTAAATAACGAAATCCAAGAAAATCTTTGTCAAATTTCAGAACTTGACATAGGAATATTTCTCCTTCATTAATCATGTTGTAGTAAGTAGATAGGGAATTATGTTTTTTATATTAATGATGTACTAGGAAGTTGAGAAGTGCTAGGGGAAATGAGAAATAATAGAATTTGATTCCTTTTGTTTTTCTATTTTACCTAAAGATGTGGGAGGAATGATTACAAAAACCACCAAAATTATTCCATCTGTCTCAGCCAAGCAAGATACCAAACGGTCAAGTTCTGGTTCAAACACTGGTCAAGATTTGTTTGGGTCTCCGGACATGTCAGTCATTCCACATGTCAATGGAAGTAGCAATCAAGAAAGACCTGTGGTCAATTTGTACTCTCCTGCAGTCCAGGCTCAATTAATGGACATAGAGACGACAGAAAATACACCCAAGAATATTCTTGAAGATGAAGATATGGACTATGTGAACCTCCAGAAAAGAAAAGAAATAACTCGAGTTTCAAAACAATCTACATCAAATTTGAATGCTGAGAGCACTACCTCTGATGCTTTAAATGAAGATAGAATTCCCACAGCTGTGTCAAGTAAAAATAAACAGCAAAAATTAGAAAGTGGAGCAGCTTGTAACTTGCAGTCCAAAGGAAGAGGTAAAAGAAAGATGGAGGAAAAGAGTGGACCAAGTTATATCCAGTCTGGAAAACGGTTGAGGCGACAAGATGAAAAAGTAACAGAGATGGAAGAGGAGGAGAATGTGGAAGCTTCTGGATCAAGTGTGAGCACAGGCTTTGTCGTGCAGGATGCTCTCCCTTCTGAACAAGCAAGTTCTCATGATAAAGGTTGGTGTGTTGGTTTGGTGTCGAAATCTTATTTTGTTGTGCTGTCTACCCAACTGTATTCAAGTATATCTGATGTTATTTTTATTTGATTACCTGTACTTGTTATGGTGAGTGAGGCAAACTTATGTAAATTATTATCTTACATCAGATACACTTTCATAATTTAGTTTATGCATCGTGCTTAATCTAAAAATAATTTTATCAGTGCCTGTGTCAAATAGTCATTCAATCAAATGCTTAATCTAGATAAAGTCAGGTGTACAAAAAAGGTAATTTTTTATGAGGAAATCAAGTTTGCTTTAATTGACAAAACTTGTATCGCTGCTGCATTTCTTGTAAGTAATTTCAAAGTTAATTTACATTTATTTTTATACAATTTAATGTTGGGTAATTAAGGATAATAACAGGTGCTTTAATGACCTAATAGTGTTGAAGGCACCGTTAAACACCTAAACATAACAAAGTAAACAAGACAAGCTTAAAAAATAAAAATGCCATTGGTTTCTTTGACAAATGGGAAACTTGGATTGTCCACATTATCCATTCCACTTTATTATTGTTATTTGTTTCTTTGAGCTTCAAGCAGCAACATTTTCCTTAGGGGGAGGCATTTGGTTCACTTTTTCCTCATCCCATGGTGCTCACCAAGGACCAGCCAAATAAAAATACAATCTTTTATTTTAGGTTAGATAATAAAGATGAATAATAAAATAATTTGAACCCTTTGTCAGTGTACTTGCTATCTTGTTAATATATAAGGCTTTGTCTACTTCCTTTTATGAAAATTTGATAAGTGGATCGTAAAATTGTTCCTCCCCCCTCCCCCCTTCTACCATTCTCACATTTCGTTTTTTAAAGGTTGTTTTAAGTATATTTCCCTGTTTTCTTTCCACTAGTCACGGCCAAATCAAAAGACAACTGTGGGTGAGTTCAACAAAAATCTTTAAATATGACATCCAGTTTTTGTTATGTGTGTGTGTCTGTCTTTGTTTTGTTTTCTTGTGTTAGTTTTTTTTTTTTAAAGGAAGGAGTTCACTGCGTGGAATCAGCCCTATTTCAGTTGGAACTCCCAAGGGACCAATAACCCTCCCTGCTCGCTACCTGCATGAGGTCATTGGAGTTCAACTGGTATTAGGCAGTGCCGTGTCCAATGGGGGCAATTATGGATATTTATGGTCTTATAATATGTCTTCACCAGCCTAACAATCCAAGAGCTGTTTGAAAAGGCAAGAGACAGGGAGGAATGGAGAGAGATAATTCATGCAGTATCCGAAGCCTGGACCAGGCATGGAACCTAGAAGAAGAAGAAGAAGAATATGTCTGTATAGCGGGAAAACAATAACAGACTCTTTCACTTTATTATTTTGATTTGAAAAATCAGTTGTCTTTCTAAACATCAGTGAAGATTTGACATTCTTGTGGTTAATAGTTTTCTTTGAATATCACAAATTGTTGATCTAATTTTAAGTGCTTGTAAATTATGGTGCACTTAAATAAAAAATGTGTTATTCAAAACTCAGCGGCAGTATCTCAAGAATTGTGATAAATATCAAAATTACATATATGCATCTATGTTCCTGTGCAATATTATCATATTGGCAGTTGATTTTCTTGATTTATTCATGGTTTTGTAAGTTCTGTGTATTGTTTTTTACCAATTCCGTTCCTCTCAAACAGTTGTGTTGATCATAACAGTAAACCGATATGATTTATGTCTTTATGTGGTAAAATAACTCATAAAGATAATATTTTATTGACCAGTAAAGACTAAAAACCAATATTGTGTACGATTTCAAGATCTCAATTTACTATCAATCTGCCTATAAAGTATGACTTCTTTACAAGAAAAAAATCAATCACCCAATAAGGTTACTGGACATGCTACAAATATTGCAGTATCAATCATCAATTACAACTAACACTAAGCACTGGTACTGTTAAATTAAATGATTTGCTCAAACAGACGGACATAGTATGTGGACAAAAGAGGATTCAAAATTATGAGGGCATATAGTTTATTCCAAGTAGTAACCTTTTTCTCCTTATTGACCAACTACATTCAAAACGAACACACTAACCATACAGGTAAGATAGAATCATCTCCTTTCCTCCAAGAAAACACATTTAGTCATTGTCTTATAAAGTCATCTGATATACCATTGAACTCCAGTCAGTCAAATTTAGAGATAAAACAATTGAATAACAACCAGAGTCAAATCAGTACAACACCACAGACATACCACAGAATGGTCATTTAATTTTTGGGAAATCACTGCCATATATATCTGGACGCTTCAGTCTATAAAAAGTTAACACATTCACTTGTGCACAAAGTTCTCCATACCTATGATGTTCGCATGGGTGTACGATCCGATAGTGATGTCGTTTCTTCTTCTCTTTACTAGCCTATCCTGCTTCTTTGGTTTGTGATTGTATTTTTGACAGGGGATATTTTTTTTTCTGTAAATCTTCTGCCTGTTTGTTCTTGGTTATTTATAATTTAGCTTATGATATCTTTAGGTTATGATTTTGATTTACATTTGTACTATTTTTGTTAGATTGCTTGTTTTTTTGTTTCAGCGGTCTCTCATATAACCTCAATTGTGTTGGAAGAGACCTAAAGCAACAAACAAAAAAAAAGGGAGAACTTGAACTTACATTATATTACAACATGCAAGAATACCCTAAACATTGACACCTATATGACACTATCAAGTCGGCATTTCCTGAGACAACCACACAAAAGCAGTACCGTATACATCTTCAAACTATAATGCCTAACAGTCATAAAAAAATATAATTTTGACTTGAATCGTAAGGGATTTAAGTACAGAAAAAAAAAGTTATCAAGCCATTAAAAAGTTGGCTTTCAAATGTGCCCAAAACTCATAATATTTAAATCAGTTAAATGCTTAAATAATAATATTAATATTATTTTCGTCTAATGGTTTATATTTTATTCCTAAACTGATATTTGAACATAATTCATGGCATGGAATACTATGGGAGAGAAAATAAGGATCTCACCAAGTCATGCCAAATAAGAAATTTACACTAAAAAAATTCATATCTTTTAAGGTTTTACTGCCCGGACAACAAAACTTGGCATGTGTCAAGATCATCATTTTTACTTTATATTGATGCTTGTTTCAATCATTTTCTGCCGCTGGGAATTAAAATATTGATATGCAAATTACAACAAATTAATTTCATTGATAGCTCAAAAACCACTAAATTGACACCTCTCTTATGAGCAGCCTTAAGAGGATACATTATTATAAACCATGGCATATGATGAAAGATACCTTTTCTTTGCTTGTGGTGAGGGAACAATTTTCATATTTGTGTTAGCAACTGAGCAATACCATGAAATATTGCAACAATTAATTACCATCAGCGGCATCACAGATTCCTACTGACCACTACCTGTTCCACCCATGGGCTGACCCCACTAATGGGGTCAGGTTGACCTAGCACTGAAATACCACTCAGAGGGGGAAATGCCACGCAGTGAGTTAAGTAAAGTGGGGAAGACCAAAACAACCTTACAAAAATGGGGACTTTCTTCAGACTGCTGATGTCAATGTGGACACACGGCTCAAAACATGGACCACATCCTTCACGAGTGCGAACTTGGACCACATATCAGTGATATGGACCTGAGAGGCTGCACCCCTGAAGCCATCCAATGGATCCACCACTGGCGCGACACGATATGATGATGATTGTTAGTTTCATTGCTAATTGCTTGTTTTTAAAAGATTTACCTTTCTTGGTTTTTAATCTTACATATACATATATATTTCATATTTGTTTAATGCAGTGAGACAACATCAACAGAGAAGTCCAAAAGAACAAACATTGACGCTGCAGATACAATAGAAATCAAGAGCAGATTGTCAGTTGGTAAGTGCTCTTCTGGTTTTAATCATTTCTCATTCTGTAACCTGTACAGTTTTTGTAGTTGCTGAGGGACTGAAACATGTTTACATCTCAGAAAATTTGTTAAAACAGAAATAAAATCTCAGCTTTTCAAAATAATTTAAGACTGATGTCTTTTATGTCGAGTTTTACCAAAAGAAAGAACATTTGGCTCAATCTCATATATATATATATATATATATATATATATATATATATATATATATATATATATATATATATATATATAATTATGATTACCTCAGCAATGCCGTGTAGCTAAGTTGTGTTATATTGTATTGCATGTACTCTTAACAGATTACCTTTACTACTATCTATTTCAGGAGAACAAGTGATGGGCAAATGGACAGATGGTTTCTATTACCCAGGGGTGCTGAAAAAGATTGACTCTACAAGTGTTAGGTAATGTTTTGAATTAAATTGTTTGTCCTTTTCAGTTATATTTTAGTTTCAAATCTAATTGAATTCTCAACTAAGTCATAATGATAATACTGAAAAGAACTTATAGTCGCACTGGGAAGCACCAATGGTTGAGTGTTTAGTTTTCTTGTTTTGTTATTCAGTCAAACAATACTAAACACAATCATTTATTTCAAAACTATTGCTTTAGCACTGCGTTCTTTGGTTAGGAATTTTATACACACCACTCCATCCAACTCATTTGTGAATGACTCTCTAGCTACACAGGCATAGACATATTTTATTCAAGCTAGAACAAGAAGGGTGCCTAATTGGTGAATTATACTGTATGAAATAGAGGTTTTTTGCCAAATGGCGTATTGGAGGAATAAATTAACTTTCCTTTATTTGTGAAAGGCCCCTTTATTTTCATTTTCTCACAGTACTTAAGTGTAAAATGAGGACCTGACCAGTAACAAGAATATATCTTTCAGGCATTGTATCTAAACTACATTTTCAGTTTGCCTGAGGACCCCTTGCAAAGTACTGTAAGCACATTCATTGGATTATTTATTTTGGGTTTGTTTTTTGTTTTTGTCTGCCTTTCCATTTGTGTTTCATTTATGGAATTTGAGATCAGGAATTTTGAGGATTTAACAAAATGCATTACAAACTACCAACATTAATGATTGAAATTAGAGCATGTTTTTTGTGTGTGTGTTTTTTTGTTTTTGTTTGTTTGTTTGTTTTTAATGTTCTTTCACAAGAAAATTGGTATCAGGCCGTATCAAGTTCAACGTCTTTATCTGCAAAAGGGGGATTGCCCATCAGTGCAGATTTTATACAATTTTATGTGGTGACTTTCTCCATTATTGTGTTATTGACTTGAAAGTTAAATGTTTACTAGTGGACCAAATTTGTTTTTGTTGATAATATCTAGGATTTCTGGGAGAGTGTTCCATTCCTTGATGGTTCCTTGATGTTTATATGAAGATATGAAGAAGAAAATGGAGGATAAAAAAAAGAAGTTTAAGAAAAAGAAAAAGAAGAAATTATATGATCACAATCTGAGCCTTTCTTATGATACATTCCAGAAATAGATTGGAGGATTGAGGTTGCAATCCAGTTAGATCATATGGGATTTTCTCATTTCCTCAAGTTTTAATAATTCCATTTGATCCTATCGTATACAGGTTGAATACAGAGATGGTTGTTTTTTTTTTCCACCTGTTGAAGAGAGAACTGAACTAAAACTTTTTTTTAAAAGATTGTCAATTTTTAAAAAAAACTAAAACGTTCATTATGAAACTCTTGTAGATACCAGCTGAAATTTGACGATGGATCTCAGAAATGGGTGGGGCCAGATGGATTATTGCTGGCTAAAGAACTTCCTGTGGGTCAAAGTGTCATGGTGCTGTCAGAGGATGATTATTACGTGTTTGGTATGATCATGGCTCATTCTTGGGACCCTGACCAATCAGAGAAAGAGGATGAAGGTAGGAAAGCTTTGATCTACCACGTGGAGAGAGATGATGGAGTTACACAGAAGTGAGTAGAAACCTTTGATTTAAATTTGATTAAAATTTTTAGAACATTAAAAATTTGTTTAATTGTTTCCAACATAATTGAGTTGTCCTATACTTTTTAAAAGGTTCTACTTTTTCTTCTTAAAAAGAAGGGACCAAAAGTGTTGCAATTGTAAATACTTCTAAAAACAATCATAAACATATCAATGCAATTTGAATATTACATAAGAGGCAAATATGAAATGACTTAAATATCTTTTATATTTAGCACAATATTTTGTTACCTGGTTAAAAAATACTTTGCTTTAATATATATTTAATTGATATTGATTTTTTTCTTCCAAAACGTCAGATGAAATTGGACGTATGTAAAGGATATTAAAATGCAGATTTTAATCAATAAATACAAATGTTTTGAAGCCAAACTTTGATTTATTCCCCCCCCCCCCCCCCCTCTCTCTCTCTCTCTCTCTCTCTCTCTCTCTCTCTCTCTCTCTCTCTCTCTCTCTCTCTCTCTCTCTCTCTCTCTCTCTCTCTCTTCTCTCTCTCTCTCTCTTTTCTCTCACTCTCTCTCTCTCTCTCTCTCTCTCTCTCTCTCTCTCTCTCTCTCTCTCACACACGCATTCACACACACACAAACATTTTATAGAAAATTGATGACAGTACTACTTTTTTTTTCTCAAAAATGGAACTGCTTCCAAATTTAACCAAAGTTCATCTATTTTAAGGATTTTATCATGACAATTGATGTAATCATGTTAACATGGTAGATATAAATAATTATTTAATTGTCTTGGAATTCAAATTTATTGGAAAATATATACAATTAATTTTGTAGTAGCCTGATAAGAGTATGATACAAAGTGTCTCTTTACTTCATGCTCAGATGTCAGCGCAAATGTTTATTACTGAGTGAAGACCAAGCTGCTTGTTTGATGAGTGACCATGACCTGTTGTTACCGTGTGATGTTCTGCCAGCAACCACTCCTAAAAAGGGAGACATTTCACTCGGTGAGACTTTTTGGACAAATAATTTCCTATACATATGAATATGTTTGTTATTTTATTTTTTAAAACCCTTATAGGGAATTTAACTTTAACTCTCTCAAGTTCACCCTCATTGAAAATCCAAAAAAATTTGTTCGAATTTACATGCATATGAACTCAAGAGAGTTAAGTGATGAGCACAGACTTTCCAACCTAAAACTTTTTGTGACTTCAAATTTTCATATTTTACCCCAGGAGAAAGCATATTTTTTTTCATATTTTCTACAAAAATATTGATATTTTCATTACAAGCAAGATGCAACCCTCAATGTCACAAAATAGGAAATAGGTCATACCAGCTGTAGGAAGGAGGGCATTAATGTTATTTTACAATTCAAGACATTTATGCTACTCAAAGTCCATGACTTCTCATCCCTTGAATTTGTTGAAATACAAAATATCAAACAATTCACTTTAAGCTCAATTTCATCTTGTAAACTTTCATATTTGCGTATTTTGGACAAAATTATGAATCGAATTATGAAATGTCGGTTTGGTTGTTAAGCCGGGATGAGCACCACTTTGGGTCATCCCATCTAGTTAGTGTGAGATGACTTTACCTTCTCAAGGCCACCTAACATGGAACTCAACCTCGTACTTTTTGGTTATGAACTGAAATACACACTTCTGAGCTACGCTATCCCATGTCTTTATTTTAAGAGACCATAATTTTACTATTTGGAATATTTAAAAGAGCATTAGCAGCAATGTTATTTTATCACAGTTTTGATACAAGACCTGGATTGTGAGATATGTTTTGTTTATTATTTTATAGTAGTACAGAATATGGGATTACCGTCTTTTTGAATGAGAATTCCCCAACACTGCATATTCAACTTTATAAAACCATCATTATGGGTCGAACCAATCTTTTTATATTTTCTTTTCTGTTTTTTTTTTTACTTTTGTATGCAATTACAAATATTTTGGGGTGTTGTCAATGAGGCATTTGTAAATTTGATGTAGTCAGTGTTTTTCTATAAAATAGTGTCCAAATAATTTTTAATTTTAACATTGGTCCTCAAAATGGAATTCTTAAAGGTCTTATTTTCTTTTTCAGACAACTTGGTCGAGGGAAAGAGACAACATCGAACCAAAAGTGAGAAGACATTGGAGAATGATTCAGTCTCATCAGAGAAGAAGTCATCTGCTAAAGTTGTTGCCAGTGCAGAAGAGACACCAACTGTCAGTCATGAAGCAACGGCTGTCCGTAGTGGCAAGAAGCGAAAAGTTGGCCCTGTAGCAACATCTACTCCAACACCAAAACAGTCATCATCTGTAACCCCTTGTAACGTCGGTATGTTTCTTCTTTTTTATATTTTTTTCTTACTTTCTAAGTTTTCAGTTCATAGATCATGTTAGAAAATGCCTTTATTGACATAGATTGAAACACTTTATAACTGGGTGGGGTTTTCTGACCTCCCATGGTGGGCAATAAGGTCACTTGCTGTGTCTTCAATCCCCTTTTTGCTTTTAAGAAATCTAGACAATTTTGACTTTTCTTTCTTTTTACTGGTGCTGAAATGGCCTAAACAAATTTCATGCGATGTAAACCCTTAAAACAATCAAAACACTGACAAAGATGATTGCAATGCTCAATGATCCTCTCCCTTAGTTGTGATCAATACTAGGAACACTATTATTAGAATAATGTGCACATTTCTAAACACAATGAATATTTCGAATTCAATCCTTCGAGGGGGCGGGGACATACACTCCTCTAAACTTGGTGAGAAGTTGCCAGGCTTCTCCACCAGTAAGAGGAGACTCTGGGTGGAAGCGAATTGACTTCAGTCGAGGACCTGCCTCACGGCAAAATTGCTTCATCAGTGGGGACTTTCCACCTGTCCAACATGTACCCGATGTGGACAAGAACCCGAAACAACAGAGCATCTAGTTGAACAGTGTGTTGTGACGAAGCTTCCGGGTGGGTTCGTGATGGTGCACGAGTGCAGTAAAGACTTTGCTGATTGGGTCGATCGCCATAACATAATAGTGTGAGCACCATTAGAAGCTGCTGCCTCAAATTTCACCATATGGGGGGGGGGGGGGGGGGGGGGGGGGGGGGGGGGGAATCACATAAAAAGAAGGTTGATGTCATTTGTTGTCGATGTCCAGACAGCCACCATATGTGGCTCGCCAAATTCTCATTAACTGAATACAAACAATCAAGGTTACACCATAATTTGTATGTTGGTTACTCTTGCTGTTACTATCACTGATGAGCTTTATTTATAAACATAGAAAGTATATGGACTTGACATTACATATACCTCTCCCCCAAATTTTTCACAAATCTGTAAATTTAATAAACTTGGTCCTTGTCAGTTAATCTGAGGCTTCTCTCCCCTCCTCAGGGTCCCCATTGAAGACATTATCAAAAGACAAACTTGGTAGTATTGTGTCATCTCCATCTGCACCTCGTAAGTCACAGAGGAAAACCCGCCAAGGTGAGACTGATAGAATTTTCTTGTTTTGGATTGCCTTCATCACTCACATATGTTAGCCTTGATCATTGATTGGACAGTTTATAATTGCCAATTGACCCCAGTGTTGTTGGGCAAGACACTCTATAGTCATCTTACCATTTGACTCAGGGTGTGGATAAGTAACTGGCTATAGGCAGTAATGAATGATATTGTAAAAGTGCTTAAAATGGAACTTTTGGTTCCATATTTTCTGCTCTGGGAATTAGTGAAGCACATTGAGCATGACTATGAGCATTTGGTCTGGTGGTATGACACTTACCTTCAGATCAGAAGGCCCTGGGTTCTAGTCCCGCTCTGATCAGTGCATAGTTGAGTCCTTGGAAAAGACTATTTACTCACATTCTCTCACTGTACTCAGGTGTAAAATGAGTACCTGACCGTTAATAGCATTACCTTTGTTGGAAAACATTGTAATATCGCCTAACAGGTGTCACATCTTGTCCTACATGTTAAGCATTGTTGTTGGCCCTGTAAAGCGCTTGAGCATGTTAAGTTGATATTGAATATTGCGCTACATAAAATCTCAATTTAAAAAAAAAAAAAAAAAATTTATCAATTGCATAATAGTATTAATATTTTTTTGCTACACCAGTTTTTTTTTGGGGGTTTTTTTTTTGTGATTATAAACTGCAGTTCTAAAGGATCTTGACAGACATTCCTCTCAAAATTTTAATGCTGATAATACATCGGGGTGTTAAGCTGTCTTGAAAATCATTTTGAAAAATGGTTGTCACATCAAATCTTCCTCCTGTTTCCAGTTTTATTTGGCAAGAAACTGACCCCTCCAAGTGATCTGTTTAAAGGTTACACCTTTCTATTGACTCACATTGACAAGACAGCAGAACAAAGACAAGAAGAGAAACATCTGTTGGGCGACTCCTCTTTAGAGGACACTTCAATGGATGATAATGGAGACCAGAGTAAGTCATTTGTGTCTAAAGATGTGGAAGATTATACAGAGCCAGACTAAATTGAAAGAGAGAGAGACATGAGAAAGAACAGCCTTTTGTGACTGAAGTCGTGGAAGTTGTTTATTTTTGTTGATTTTTTTTCTTAATATTTTCTACCTGCTTTGTCTATTACTGTTATCAACTCAATTTCCAGATTTTTGATTGCCACCAATGCCTCCCACTCAATTTTTCTCTATCATCTTTTTTTTTTTTTTGTTGAAAATTTTGACATTTATGAGAAAGATGAAGTGAATATTTTACTTGGGATCAAATTTCTTATTCATTCTATACTTTTAAAGGTTTACAATCCGAATGGTGTTATTGAAATGAATACATTATTATTATTATTATTATTATTATTATTATTTTTATTATTATTATTATTATTATTATTATTATTATTATTATTATTATTATTATTATTATTATTATTATTATGATTATTATTATTATTATTATAATTATTAATATTATTATTATTATTTTTATAATTATTAATATAATTATTATTATTATTATTATTATTATTATTATTATTATTGTTATTATTATTATTATTATTATTATTATCGTCATCATCAACATCATTATTTTTATCATCATCAGTATCAGCACCATCATCATCATCATTATTTTTATCATAAGCATCATCATCATCGTCATCATCATCATCATTCACTCATTCATTTATTCACATGCTTGCATTTATAACATAATATATAACATATCGTAGTATGGGTTGCTGATGTGTAAATGGCTGTGTGAAAAAAAAAAGAGGAAAGGTTCAGATTAAAAAGTCCCTGATATAATCATAACTATGATCATCATTTACATTACAACAATCAATCATATATCAATTAAAAAATTATTCATCAAATTCATATTTTAAGTCATAGAGCTCCCAGTCTCTTGCCTTTTTTGAAGTGATTTATACTTTTGGTGCCTTTGGTTATAAATTTCAATTTTATTCATGCCCTTAAAATAAAGAAATTGTGCTGAATAATTGTAGAAGAATATGTTATTAAAAAATGTGTATTTGTCTCCACAGGAAAGCTTTACATGAGAGTATTTAAAAAGTGTATTTTGGTCACTTTGATCAAAGCTATGGACTATTTTGTATAGCTGTCTAAGGTCACTCTCTTTCTTCTGTATTTTAGAGAAAACTTAAAGACGATCACAAAAGTAATTGGCAAATTCTCTGTCTTAACACAGGCACAAGTGAAGAAAGCCACCCGTTCATAAAAGATCAACTCCACTCTTTGATCCTTGCAGGAGGCGGGAAAGTTTTGGACAAAGTGGACATGAATGAGGTATCTCAACTTTTCAAAGTTGTCTTGTTTTCCCTCCTTTGATTACAAATTTGTCACTATCATCTATATAATTGATGAATTTTAGGGGTCAAAATTGGCACAGTTCAGATATTTACCATCTTGTGGTCCCTTAGAGCCATAAGGTCCATGGAGCCCGAGTTTGTCCCAATTTTTGTAGCCTGAAATAGACTGTAGTAATTGCTTCCTACCCTTTGGATAGGATGCTTGTCTATTTGCAAAGTACTGTCCACCAGATCTAACTGACCTATGTTCCTAGTCACTGGAATGGCTGGATAGGGGGATCATGAAATATTTGGCTGCAACCATTATTGGTATCGTCCCAATTGAGGTAAACACTTTACCAACTGAACTATTATATTTATTAGTTTTTTTTAGTAGTAGTCCTTCAAATCCATTAAGCCCTTGAAGTGGGAGTTTATTCTGGTTTTGATAGTGTAAAACGGACAATAGCAATTGCTTTATATCCTTTGGATTGTACTAGATCTATCAGACCCAGCTACCCAATCACTGCTGAGTGGACAGGGGGGTCAAAAAATAAAAAAATTCTTGACTGCACCTTTGCTTGTGAAGCAAGTCATATAGATCCACCAACTACTCCAAAAAAAACTTGTAGATATTCGAATTTTTGTCTCCGATCTCTGAATTTGTAGTTTGTTGCCAGAACACATACATCCAGATCATTGAAACATTAGCTAACCTTTTTGAGGACAAATTATAAATTTATAAAGTTCGTCTCAGTCTCAGTGATTTATTTTTTTTCCCTTGAAAAAATTTCAAGTCATTTGGTCTGGTCCAAAACATTACAAAGAGAATAGTAACAGCATTGTGATTTTGGCTTCACATTATGTTGTTTTACTAATCCATGATAAAGGTTAGTTGGTTTCTATACAAGTGGAATTTAATGTAATTGTAAATCAATAAATCTGATCCAGATTCAAGAATCCGGGATATCCCATTGCTACCTGGTGGCCTCGGAACATCAAAGGACTGTCAAATATCTCCAGGCTCTAGCTGCCAACATTCGAATTGTTTCTCATCAGTGGATTCTTCATTCTATAGATCAGGTGTGCTTATATTGATAATGATAATAATAATAATAATAATAATAGTAATGGTTGTAATAATTAGAATGATAATAATAATAGTAATAATATCAATAATGCTGAAATCTTATACAACATTGTAACTCCAAAACATTAGACTTTAAGAATGTCATTTTCATGATTTATCACTCGACAAAATTATATATATACAGTATATTTTTCTTCTCAAATTTAAAAGCAATATGAATATGTTTTTGTTTAAACTAAACAAGGCCAATAACATAATCCTAATAACTAAATCAAATGTATAATTATAATTTTTTTCGATGAACAAAATAAATCACACATTGCTGAGATTTTAATGTCATCTGTAATCCCATGTATTTCAGGGTCGACTGCTCGGCCCCAAAGATTTCTTGTTGCCAGCTGGCATCAGCTTGGAAAAGAGGAAGTTGTTGGAATGGTGGGTGAAAGTCATTACCAGCACATCAACATCATCACCATCATCATCATCATTAAAATTGTTTGCTCCTAATATAGGTGTCCTACATTGTATTCATTTCTGTATTTTGACTCATAATATAACACATTTATATAGACTTTTGTGGTTTTAACCATCTCATGTAATACAGCAAATGAATTGTAATTACTTTTGATAAAAGTTTGGATGTCAACTTTGACCTCAGTTAATACAGATCTACTGTTCATTTTAGAGCCTGTCTATTTGGGATAGGGCTCTACAATATATATATATATATTATTATAATTTTGGGAAAACATAAATAGATAAATAAATATAAATACCTCCAATGTCCAGTAGACCTAACCAATTTGACAACTCTTCTTCTTCTCCCCACATGTTGTCTTCATGTTTGATTGGCTAGTTGGTGAAGGAATGCTTGTTGTCTTCTTCAGCTCTGTCAGAGATTTGACAACTCAAATTCTGTGCATTTAATCCACAGCAAAAATTTATGCTCCCCCCTGAGAGGCCAGACGGTTTTGATTGTTTCCAGTCGAGATGACTTTGTCGAGGCCTGGTCGTCCATACTCTCCCTGGCAAAATGTCATCTCCCAACTCGGTTTCCTGCTAGGGCTCTCAAAGGTATTGACCAAGGTGTTCTCATATGAAGGAAATCAAGCCTATTAGGTTTCCAGATTATATGGACCCTAAAACATTCATATTTGTAATTCCATGTCTCAATCTAATATTATGTCTGGGGTCAATAATGATGTTGAAAACTCTGTCAATGTCAAATTAAAGAACCATTCTGCAAGAATTTTTGAATGGATCACTTCTTTTGTTTTTTTTTTTTAATTTGTTTTGTTTTGTTTTTCTTTTTGTCTCCAGTACTTATTGCGATAAATTTTACATTGGTTGATTGTTGTCTTTTTTTGTTTTTGTTTTTCCAGCTGATCCTGGAATCGATTATGTCCTATCTGACATGACTTGTCCAACTGCCATCGTCAGAAAGTGCCAGAACCTCCAAGTACCTCTGATATCATCTGAATGGATTGCCCAATGCCTCATCAACAATACTTTAGTCCATCCAACATCGCATTTTAAATACCAACATGATTATGACTCATGATTCATGATGGGAGACCTTCCTATCAATCTGAGAAAGTTGTCTGGACATAGCAAAGATAAAAACACAAGATTACATTTTTAAAGAATAGATAATTATATAACTTTCCCTGACAAAGAATCTTAATAAACCTAGCAAAAACTTGTTCAGGATTGGAAACCATTGTTTTTGCATGTGAGTTGAATGCTATGAGAATCCCATAAGCAATTGACTAATGTGTTTAATACTCAACAAGAAACCCAAAAAGTTTTTAAAGTTTGCATGTAGATGAAATTTAGAATAATTGTTTTACATAGAATTTAATGGAAAATTATTTTTAGTCTAATGATATTTTTTGTGTAGGGGTCCCACACTGTGCTGGCATACACTATTTATTGGCCTGATGAGTGCTGTGTACGCCTGGGCTTTAATTCTTAGTGTTACATTTTATTTTAATATTGTTTTTATTTTTTTATTTTCTGATTTTGTCATTGTTATGGTATTTAAATTTAAATGAATTGAAGCAGTTTTCTTGAACTTATGAATGAGCTATATATTTTTAAAACTTTGAAAGGATAAAAATGAATATATATTCTTAAAAAGATGTCAATTTTTAATTTTGGTCTATTTACATTGAGGTCAGATTTTTTTTTAAATGTTATGGTTAGGTGGTGACAATTTTTATACTGATATACTATAATGGATGTATATTATTTCCTTTTGATGACCTTAAAACTTTTAATGTTTATTACACAAGTTTATTATCTTTTTATTTTTATCATGCATTATACCAATACCACGCCTGTAATATAAATAAAAAGAAGCAAAAGCATAATTAAAAAACTATTCCTCTGGTACTGTCCAGTGTTTTTATTTTCATGCATGTTCGAACTGAAAGTCAAGGGTAGACTATATTGTGATGCAAAATTTTAGGGTAAGGTGGAAATAAACAAGAAAAGCAAGGAATAAAAGGACTGGTGGCTGATAACTCCATATATACAAATCTTATAACACAATTCATATTTTGTATACTTCTTAATGATACTTTATGAAGCAGTGTGTACATTTAAAGAAGAGTTGATGAATGAGATCACCAATTGAAAGTTTGACTTCAATCTGATCTACAGTCATTTTGGTGCGCCATAAAATGGATACATCATTCATGCATTTCAATATCATAAAATTTATGGCACTCATCTTCGTCAAATGTTTGCATGGATCGGCGCACAAATTTTGAGATTCAAACATACAAATTTGACTTGTGGGATAAATATGATATCAAAATCCACTCATAAAGTAGTCCTTCAGAGCCATCAGGCCCATGGAGCCGGAGTTTATCCTGGTTTCTATAGCGTAAAATGAACAAAAGCAATTGCTTGCTACCCTTTGGATAGGATGCTAGTCTATTGCAAACTCCTTTTTTGCCAGATCTAACAGAACCACTACCCTTTCACTGCTGGGTAGAGAGGGATCAGAAAAATATCTCGACTGCACCCGGGATCGATCTCTGTCCCTTTGCGTGTGAAGCGAATGCTCTATCAACTGAGCCACTGGAATCCTACACTCATGTTATTTGTCAAATCTGATGTTTCGTTTTATATATTATTTTAGGATAAAGCCGGAATAGTTCATAACTATTATTGGGCTTTATTCTCGTCTGGTTTTAAGATTGTAAATTGCCCTGCCCCCACCCCATTACTCTGCCTTAATGTGGCATCATATTGATATGAATGGATGCTGAAAGGTGAATTTAAAGTGAATGTTCAGATGTACAAATTTAGGGTTTTTATTGTTTATAAAATGTATGAACTTGACCCTACCCTTACTTTATTGTTATTATTTTCTAACCACCAGAAAGGGATCATTTCTCACAAAATTATTTCTTAAAATTTAAATTTGAGCTTTTTTGACATAGTTTGTGTGTTGGTTACGATTGTTCAGAGGGCAATACAATTAAGTATTTTACTTAAAGGCATGCTGTCGATAAAACTGCATTTTTAGCAGTGTATTGATTTAACTCAAAATATGTAATTTTAATTATAAATTCAATATTCAGAATATTGTTCACATTGACATCACACCAGATTGAGATGATGGGCTTTCATTTGTGAGTATGTATGTGTTTTTGTGTGTTTATGTATGTATGTGTTTGTGTGTTTATGTATGTGTGTTTGTATGTTTATGTGTGTGTTTATATGTGTGTTTATGTGTGTTTGTGTACACCTTCAATTTCCTAGGTCTTAATATGATCTAAAAGTAAAAGTGTTGATGCATTGTTAAATTCCTAAAACGAGTACATTATACTTTGTATACATGTATTATAATATCAAGTATTAATGGATGCCTCATAAATGTTTTATGCCCAATTTTAAACGAATGTTTACTCCTTGCTGCAATAAGTCAACAATTATTCTAGCAATAAGATGTTCTTTTCCATGGCCAATCCTTTGAATAAAATTTTCACAATACTGATTGTTTACAAGAATTCATTGTATAATATGTGTTTTGTGAAAACGGTTTTTTCCCCATATTTTTGTGTATGTGTTATGAGTGTGTGTTGCCATTGAGGGTGGGAAGGGGGGGGGGGGGGGGGGGGGGGGGGGGGGCTGTCCAGACACTTTCGTCTTATTCTCCCAAATGCAAGGTTATTAACCTCAATTTGCTTACTATGATAGAATGATGATTCCTGTCGTGCTACTTTGTGGTCTTGTGATATAACACTTGTCTCCTGACCAA
>NC_088361.1:29814597-29817097 GCF_034508935.2 Berghia stephanieae
AGGTCTATGAGGAACATGAGCTCAAAAAACCAGCTCTACAAAGCCATGAACAAGGCATATGAACCGTAGTGTATCTCGGATTCTGCAATGTCAAACAGACTGCAGAAAATGATCGCTACCTCTCGCTAGGTCATTAGTGTATCGCAAAGTATTTATTTTGTTTCTTTCCCGAACATATTTAGAGGGCTCAGGATAACAATAACCCCCCCCCCCCCCCACCCACCCACCCCCCCCCCCCCCCCCCCCCCCCGCTCATAACATCAAACAACCAAAAAACAAAAACAAACAAAAAACCCCAAAAGCCCCCAAACAAACAAACAAACAAACAAACAAACAAACAAGACAAACAACAGCAACAACAGAAGAAAAATATCCTTGACTCAATCCAGGATTTAATTTGGTAATCGTTTAAAAGTTTCGTCTCGTACGTTTGATTTTTCAATGTCTCTGACAGCTCGTCGACCATAGTGTGATCCATGCCTGTCACATTTCCTTGCGGGTACTCCTGCCATTCAGGCTGAGTCATTCTGTCTTTGGCAAGAGAATGTCATTAAAATACTCAACCATTGTGTCCCCTTCATATACAAGTCATATAAAAACACATTTTAAAAATATGTCAAGTTATGAAAGACAGAAAAGCTGATTTCATTTTTTTCCTGTACTCTATTCTCTCTGTTTTATCTAACGCTGTGTTACACACAACTTTCCTATCTTTATTTCACACGACTGCCAGTTTGTTTTTTTTTTGTTTTTTTTTATTCCCCCCCCCCCCCCCCCCCCCCCACTTGATTATTCAAATGTCTATCCTACCATGACAAGAGCTCGTATAATTAAAACCTCCGATTGTACAAAGGCCAAAAAAAATATTCAATCATTAATGTATGTAAACATAGAAGTCCCTACGACATAATTGCTCCATGTGGCCTATTGGGGGAATATTACATTGTGAGCATAGTGAAATTATGGAAATGGTCTGAATAACTGTAGATATGTGGCATCGGTTGCTAGTTTATTTACTTGTTTCTTTTGTTTTGTTTTGTTTTTGTTTTGATTTTTGTTTACACTGTTGACTATCTCCCACCAAGAACACTCAAGTCGTTCGTCGTGCCACCAACAGTCTTGCTTTGGGCCTCATCTCGTCACGTGATCTTGTAGAAGTTGTCCGTAGTCAAGTCACCGACACATATGCATTGGTCACAGGTAGGTACAGTCAAATATTGTGAAATATAATAATATAATGCATACATTATTTTATAGAAATGACTGTATGTTTTTGAAGGTTTGCATAACATTACAATATTTACAGTGGTGGTCTATTTTTAGAAAATAAAACACGGTCTATTCTCGGGTACTGTCCTTAAACTCAGTTCAAACATGTCACAAGGCAGTGTTCTACCAGATTCTCTTCGTCCTCCAAATCGTCACGTGCAAGTGCATTTGGGCGACACATCCACCGTTTAAGTTGACCATATACCGTTACTTAATATGTTGTCCATAACGAAGGGACAGAATCAGTGGTAATCACATCTTTGGTTGTCTAATTAAAAGGGATTTAATAAACTTGATCTTATCTTACCTGATAATTTGAGCAATTTATCTCCCTTTACAGCCGTGAGTGTTGACATTCCAGAGTTCCCTCCCATAGACAAGATTGTGAGAGCCTGGGCGTATCCATGGGGCCTACGGTGCCTCAAAGAGTCTGAGTAAGTCAAGGTTTCATATGGCTATAAAGGACTGCATATGTCAAATCATAATATGATTATGGATAGGGTTATTTCATCATCATCATCATCATCATCATCATCATCATCATCATCATCATCATCATCATCATCATCATCATCATCATCATCATCATCATCACATCATCATCATCAACATCATCATAATCATCATCATCGTCGTCATCGTCGTCCTAATCATCATCACCACCACCACCCCATAACAACAGCAACAAACACTATCACTACCACCACCACTACTACTCGTAGTAGTACTACAACTATTTCTGCTACTACTACTACTACTACTACTACTACTACTACTACTACTATTACTACTACTACTACTACTACTACTACTACTTCTACTACTACTACTACTACTACTACTACTACTACTACTACTACTACTACTACTGTTACTACTACTACTACTACTACTACTACTACTACTACTACTACTACTACTACTCCTCCTACTACTACTACTACTTCTACCACTACTACTACTACTACTACTACTACTACTACTATACTACTACTACTACTACTACTACTACTAACTACTAACTACTACTACTACTACTACTACTACTACTACTACTACTACTACTACTACTACTACTACTACTACTACTACTACTACTACTACTACTACTACTACTACTACTACTACTACTACTACTACTACTACTACTACTTACTACTACTATACTACTACTACTACTACTACTACTACTACTACTACTACTACTACTACTACATACTACTACTACTAT
>NC_088361.1:29822097-29857097 GCF_034508935.2 Berghia stephanieae
ACGTTTATACCATTTTGGATTGTGTAAGTTGACGTCAGAATGCCACGATTTTTCCTGCTGAGTCTTGTAATTTTGTATTTGGTTATCGATGCGTTTTCCTCTAAGTTGTAATGTGTATGCGCCCGCGCGCGCGCGTGTGTGTGTGTGTGTGTGTGTGTGTGTGTGTGTGTGTGTATGTGGATTATCTAAATGTTTAGTATGTTCTATTTGAAATTGTTTTTAACATGTTTTATTACAGTGAGGCGTACAGAGAATGACCATGTATTGTATTGCGCTGTATAAATGTTATTATTATTATTATTATTATTATTATTATTATTATTATTATTATTATTATTATTATTATTATTATTATTATTATTATTATTATTATTATTATTATTATTATATAATTAAAGGTATTTAAATTTCCTCCTACCCCAGCCCCCCCCCCTCCCCCTCTTTTAAAAAACAAACAAACCAAGGAAACTATGTGGTCTTGTGGATTTACACTCGCTTTGGTCTAGGGTTCGAGTCCCGCTTTGAACGGCGTACAGTTGAGTCCTTGGAAAGGACTCGTTACTCCCATTCTCTCCCCGTAATCAGGTGTACCATGACTACTTGGCCGCTAATAGCGTTGTCTCTGTCAGAAAAAAAAATCCTAACAGGCATTTTGTCTCGTCTTATAATATGGTAAGTGTTTTTATGAGCTTGGGGCCCCTTGTAAAGCGCTTTGAGTACGTTTACTGGCTATTGCAAATATACAAATGCTCAAATTTTAACTAAAAAACAAAGCAAACAAAAAAACAACAAACAAACAAAAAATATCAACAAAAAAAAAGAAAAAAATACAACAAACTTTATTGACGTCTTTCAAGTCATAATATTCCCCAGTATATATTTTTTTCTGGTTATTTGCAACTTTTGTCACTCCTTCAGTCACTGATATCGGTTACACGTTCTGCACCAAAAGACAAACGTTACTCAAAAATATGACCACCGCCTCAAATCGCTTTTATGTAGGAGTGAGTATTGTAAACAGAAAAGCGGATTTAACAATCGAGTAGTCCTTCAGAGCCACTAGACCCATAGCGCCAGAGACTATCCCGGTTTCTATAACGTGAAACGGACAGTAGCAATTGCCTGCTACCTTTTGTATAGGATGCTAGTTTGTCGCAAAGTACTTTCCGCCAGATCTAACAGACAACACACAACTGAGCTGTCGGAACCCCTTAAGATAATCAAACGTACCAGACTCATTTGTTTTCTTTCTTTTTTTAAAAAAATTTTTAGGAGGGTTTTGTTTTGTTTGTTTTTTTTTTTTTTTGTTTTTTTGTTGTTTTTTTTTTTTTTTGCTTTATTGTTGTTGTTGTTTTTGTTTTGTTTTTTGTTTTTTTTGGTTGCTCTTTTGCAGTCTAACAAATTATACTCATCCTCCTATATATCCTTCATAAACTTCGTCTATGATTTATTTTTGTGAAGTTGAATTGGCTTTTCAGTATTTAAATCCTTCATACCGTTGTTGGAGGATGCGTCACAAATGTCATCAACTGACAGTCACCATGTAGTCGAGAGAAGGGAATCCTGTTTAGCTCGTAGCCATCGTAAACTTATAGCCTGACACTGAGCAAAAAAGTGACGTCAAAACTCAAGTCTTTGACTACAAAAGAAAACAAATCGTGAGTTGTATTCAATAGGTCAACCAATGGGATCACTTGTTTCCTTGAGCTCTGCTAACGACAACTCACAAGATGCTACAGAAACCTAAAAAATGACGTCAATCTATAAGTCCTAGTGGGTTCTAGCGTAGCAATCGTAAAGTTATAGCCTGACACTGACCAAAAAATGACGTCAAAATGCCAGTCTTTTGCCACAAAATAAATCAAATCGTGAGTTATATTCAATAGTTCAACCAATGAAATAACGTGTTTCCTTGAGCTCTACTAATGACCACTCACTAGACGCTACACAAACCTAAAAAAAATGACGTCAAACTGCCAGTCCTGGAGGGTTCTTGTGTCAGGCTGATGGCCGACTATAGTTACGTCATGGTCAGGCTATATATTAACAATGGCTACGGTTCTAGTGTCAGGCTATAAGTTAACGATGGCTACGACCTGGTCTTGGCCTTCGTAATCTCATGGCCTGACACTTACCAACAATTGACGTCAAAAGACAAGTCTTTGGCCATAAAGAAAACAAATCGTAAGTTGTGTTCAACTGTTCAACTAATGGAATCACTTGTTTTCTTGATCAATACTAAAGACAAGTCACTAGGTGGTCCATAAACCTAAAAATGACGTCAAAACATGGGTCTTAGTGGGTCTTAGCGTAGCTTTCGTTAACTGGAACCCACAAGGAGTGGTTTGACATTTTCTATGGTTTTTGCACCGTCTAGTGAGTTGGTGTTACTAGTGCTCAAGGAAACAAGTGATCCCATTGGTTGACCTATTGAATACAACTCACGATTTGTTTTCTTTTCTGGCCAAAAACTTGTCTTTTGACGTCATATTTTGGTCAGTGTCAGGCTATAAGTTTACGATGGCTACGGTCTTAGTGTCAGGCTATATATATATATATATCAAAAGAAGGGCGGGTGCAAAATGTATTCGCAGACATGTTTTTTACCACCGAAAATTCGTAAAGATTAAATTTCTAAAAATTTACTGATGACGATGGTGATGAGAATGCAGCTTATGGTGGTGGTGGTGGTGGTGGTGGTGGTGGTGATGACGGTGGTGGTGATGTTGTTTGTAGTAATGGTGGTGGTGGTGGTGAGATGATTATGATGATGATGACGATGGTGATATAACTCAATTATCATATTTGTGACTCAACTTCTTTTAGTTAATGATATTAGTTAGCAGTGCGGCAAGATTATTTTTGGCAAACGAAAGTTTGATCATGCAACCCCTTTGTTGGCCTCTCTCCACTGGTTGCCCATTGAAAAGCGTGTCTTGTTTATAAGTGTTTGACTGGTATAACACCGGTCTATCTCACAGATCACGTGGTCATGTGTAAATTTGAAAATTACACTTTAAGATCATGTAATGACCAAACGAAAATTTCAGAAAAAAGATCAAGAACAAAATTTAGTGATAGATCGTTTGCTTGTTTCGGCCCCAAGATTTGGAATGAACTACAACGTGGTCACAGGGAGTGCAAGTCTTTACCTGCTTTAAAAAGAATCTCATGACACATCTTTACTGTATTTGCTTTTATTGACGCTATGAACCCTTGATTTGGCTATGAATTCATTTTTTTTTTTTTCAAAATTGATAATTTATATTGTAAAGTGCCAAGAGCTTGTGTTTTACACGAGAATGAGCTCTGTATAAATATGAATTATTATTATTATTATTATTATTATTATTATTATTATTATTATTATTATTATTATTATTATTATTATTATTATTATTATTATTATCATTATTATTATTATTAATACTACGTCGGGTTAATTTGGATGACAAAATAGAATTTATCGTCAAAATTAATAAACATAGTCTAGGTTATGTTTTTATTAGATGTTATTAATAAGAATTAATATAATTTCTCAAGATGATAAAAATCAACCATTGCTACCCATTCATTATATTTGTAGTACCCCTTTTCGGCACCTGATTCACCTCGATGCAATACCGTTTTGAGACAATTTATTTTAAAAAGTCCTTCAGAGTCATTGGGCCCATGGAGCCGGAGTTTATCCCGGTTTCTATGTCGTGAAACGGACAATAGCAAATGCTTGCTATCCTTTGGATAAGACGCTAGTCTATCGCAAAGTACTTTCCGCCAAATCTAACAGTCTCAGCTACCCATTCACTGCTGGGTGGACAGGGGGATCAGAAAAAATCTCGACTACACCCGGGATCGATCTCGGTCCCTTTGCGTGTGTAGCGAGTGCTCTACCAAATGAGCTATCGAGAACCCCGTTTTGAGACAATGGGTCATCTTTATGTCAATAAACTACATTTTGTGCATCTAAAGCACCCGGTCATAATAAGGGGTCACATATTGGTAAATTTTAACAAGTCAGTTATATTGAAAACAATCTCGATAATTTATATATGCATTTGCATGTCGGCACGCTGTTGTTGAATAGAAAGACGGGTATGGGGAATCATTTGACGTGAAGAAATCAGTGGCAGGTACTGAAGTGTTTCGACTTGTAAACAACGAGTCAAACCATGTGCAGTCACTGGGTTTGTGGTATTGGTCGCAAAACTTTAACCCCATCCCGCATTGTGTGCTTGAAGCTAAGGCAATATCAACACAACGCCCTTCTTGACTCGGGAGTGGATGAGTATGTGACGAAAGGCTGTGACGAGTATTGCAAAAGTATTATTTTTGTTATTTCTTATTTAAAAAATCATTGGTCTGCCATGAATTTGTGGGTATCTTCTTCTTCCAGTGTCATCTCATGGGTTGAGGTCGACTTGAAATGACACGCCAATCTTCCCTGTTGACAGCTTGCTGACTGCATTCGGCTGCCGACAATCCTGTCCATGTCTTCACATCATCTATCCAAGTTCTTGCTGGCCTGCCTCTTCCTCTTTTCCCCTCAACTCTACACTCAAGAATGTCCTTGTTGACAGTTTGATGGCGTCTTAGGTGTCCAAAATACTTAAGTTTTCTTGTTTTTATTACTTTCATTAGGGTCGGTCTGATATCAAGGATGTCACAGACTTCTTGATTTGTTTTCTTTTCTTTCCAACTGATTTTTCCAAGGCGACGGAAAGTCCACATTTCAAAGGCCTCAATTCTTTTCTCTATTTGTTTGTTCAAGGTGCATGTTTCTGAGCCGTAGAGAAGTGTTGAGTGGACATAACATTTGAGTATTCTTATTCTCGTTTTCATCTGCGTTTGTTGCGAAGTTAAAATGTTATTCAGTTGACTGAACCTCGACTTAGCTATAGCGATCCTGTTTTTCACTTCCAGCTCATTCTTTCCGTTGTTGGTCATTGTCTGTCCAAGATATTTAAAAGAATTTACTTGTTCGATGTTTTGATTATTAATTTGGACTTTTGCGCTTTTTTCAGGCTTCTTTGACATGACCATTACCTTCGTCTTTTGAACATTCATCTCTAGACCCTTTGCTGTACTGTTCAGGTTTACTTGATTTGCAAGGATCTGTAGATTTGTCTCGTTCGATGCCAACAATACTGTATCATCTGCATATCTCAGATTATTTATCCTCCTACCTCCAATAACAATACCTGGAATGTGCTCGGTTTTACGGAAGATAAACTCTGTGTACAGGTTAAATAGATATGGAGAGAGGATACATCCTTGCCGAACTCCTCTTTTAATTGGCGTGAAAGGTGACAGATCGCCCTGAATCCCTTGTGGGTATATTGTATTTAAATTCTTATTCAGTAATTTAGTCGTTAAAAATTGTTGTTTGATTACATTAAGTTCCGCAACAAAAGTGTACGTGATCTTAAGTTTGGTTTAAGCTCGGGCCCTGCTTTGTTCACCCGATATAGCTATATCGATCTTTTATTTAAATAATTATGATTTCATGGTTGGATTCTTGATCAGTGCGTATTATCGTTTGATGCGGTAACCACCGAGTATGTCACACACACACATACACTCATAATATTAACAAATAACATACCAAACATCCTTCACGACCGGAAACCTATTTGGCTATTATGGATTTATGGGTTTCATCAACGCGTTCATTACAAAATAGTATTAGAAACCGATTGACACTAGGTGCATATTATATTGGCAGGTATGATAACCGGACGCAATAATGGGCCTGTTTTAACATTATTGTAATGAACATATTTCGTGTTGGCCTGATAGTTTTCCATCACAAAAATGAGCCAATAACAGTTAGGGTAATCATATTTGTAAATAAGTATAGTAGTAGTAGTAGTAGTAGTAGTAGTAGTAGTAGTAGTAGTAGTAGTAGTAGTAGTAGTAGTAGTAGTAGTAGTAGTAGTAGTAGTAGTAGAGTAGTATTAGTAGTAGTAGTAGTAATAGTAGTAGTAGTAGTAGTTGTAGTAGTTGTTGTTGTTGTAGTAGTAGGAGTTGTAGTGGTAGTAGTAGTAGTAGTAGTAGTAGTAGTAGTAGTAGTAGTAGTAGTAGTAGTAGTAGTTCTACTTACTTAATCCTCTTCGGGCCTTGAGGCACATAGGGTATCCATCAGACATCTCCATTTTTTGCGATCGGCTGCTTTTGCGGTGGCTGCATTCCAGGACAGGCCTGCTTCCTTCGCCATGTTTCTTTGGGTCTTCCTCGCTTTCTCTTCCCATCTGCTGTCCAGTACAGGGCTGTCTTGGGAAGTGACCCTTTTTCCATTCTGGCCACATGACCCAGCCAACGCCATCTTCTTTTTATTTGGCTTTCAATGCTAGCGCAGTCAGCAGAATAGATCCACTGTTCTTATTTTTGTAGGCCAAAATATTTTTTTTTTTTAAATTTAGACACTTGTTTTGAAAGGTTTCTAGTTTCTGCGTTAAGGAGGATGTCATTTTCCAGCTTTCACTTCATAAAGCAGTACACTTAAAACATTGCTTTTGTATATTTCGAAAATTGGACTGAAAATGAATTTCGATAAGACTGTGTACATTAGGGTGAGTCCAAAACATGACAGTGAAATTGGGATAGATGAATATATAATTGAAGAGGTAACAGAGTTCTCCTACCTTGGATCCAAAATAACAGACGACGGGAATGCAGAACACGACATCAAGCACATGATTCAAAGGGCAAACCAGGCTTTCGGTATGCTGAAAACTTTTGGAAATCAAAGCAAATTATGAGAAAGACAAAGCTGAAAATATACAAAAGTAGTAGTAGTCGTAGTAGTAGTAGTAGTAGTAGTAGTAGTAGTAGTAGTAGTAGTAGTAGTAGTAGTAGTAGTAATAGTAGTAGTAGTAGTAGTAGTAGTAGTAGTAGTAGTAGTAGTAGTAGTAGTAGTAGTAGTAGTAGCAGTAGTAGTAGTAGTAGTAAAAAGAATGTTTTGAACCATTACTTATACATTTATTTTTGTTTCATATGTTCAAATATATAGCTGTGTTAAGAAACGAAGCATTTTATATTAAATAAATAAAATAGCAAAAGATACAATAAATTTATGATCAATAACTAATGAGTTAATAAGTTGTATCAATGAATGGCGTCTATCTTGAGAAAAGTTGGTGGTATCCCAAGAGTCAACGTTAGAGGAGCGCTGCAAAGTGAGGAAAAGGGGATGAGTTTCTTGATCAAATAAAAAAGAAATGCTGAAGCGAGAGTTGAACCCTATTCTCCCGGATGAAAGTGCAATGCCATTCAGACATCTCACCCCAACATCCCTTCTCCCCCAAATCACACACACACACACACACACGCGCGCGCGCGCGCGCGCGCAAGCACAAACAAACAAACAAACGCCTCTCTCAAAGAATGTTATGATTAGCTCCTCTAGTTGATATACTCGTAACTTGTGTAAATGGAAAGAAATCCGTAGACTTAATATTGAGCAGCTACATTGTCTTGTGATATGACACTCGCCTTAGGACCGGGAGGCCCAGGGTTCGAGTCCCGCTCTGAGCGACGCATCGTTGAGTCCTAGGAAAATGATCTTTACTCATATTCTCTCACCGTACTCAGGTGTAAAATGATTATCATCGTCGTCTCTGCCTGAAAAAGATGTAATATGACTAACAGGCACCACGTCTCGTCCTAGACGTTTAATGTTGCCGAGGACGTTCAGTGGATATTGCGCTATATAAATATTCAATATTTTTTTTAAAAATTGCATTTCAACGATTAATTTTCAATTACATTCGTCAGAGATAACTGTAGAATACAAAACAACAATTCTTTTACATAAAAACAGTCTTTTTCTGGAATAGACAAAAATTTCAAACAACAATAAATGTGGGTATTTTCAAGAATGTTGATAAACAAGTTAACGATTTCAAATAATTTGTCTACAATTACCCTTGTGGTAATTATTACCGAATTCTACGTTATGGTCAAATGATATTTAAAGATCGACTCAACCTAATGATAGTTATTTAGATTGATATAATATAATATTATTTAAATTATGTCTCCCCAGTCAAAGTCATATTAAGTGACGGTATACGATAAGTGGATTAGTTGAAATTTTTGTCGTGTGTTTCACCTTGCTTCCCCCTTTGCCGCATATCGATAATTTTTTCTCTTCTCGAAATGATTTTATTTTACTGCCCATTGTGCCTGTTAGCATGTAGGACAGCAACGAAGGACCTCCATCTTCCTGTGTCCCTGGGATGGACCTCCATCTTCAGGGAGCTCCAGGACTCCACCCACACTCTCATTTCTCTATCCATCGGTCTCTAATTTGCCGGGGGCCTTCCTCTTCTCTTCTTTCCTTCGAGTATCCAGTGCAGAGGAATTTTGCTGATGTTTTCCTCCTCTTTTCTCATAACATACCATATCAAACTCCACCTTCTCTCATGATGACGTCCTTCATGTCATCCATTCCACATTGATCGAGCAGGCTTTCATTTTAAATCTTATTCGGCCAGCACTTTGTATGAAATGCATACAGCTCATGTTCTGGTCTGTCATCCTCTAGCATTCGGATCCATACAGAAATAATACAAACTTTAAATTGATTATAGGGCAATAGTGCCCAAATATTTAGGAGACGTTGTTCTGGCTCTTTGGCAATGTAAAATTTCAACAAAAGGAAGAACGGCTTCAGTTATTTTAGTTTTCGATCCGGTCATCAATAAGTAGAGTCTCTAAAGTTAAAACCCAGCAACGTCTATTTATGATGGCTTTGATAATAACCATGGAGACTTGTTTGTAACCATAATTTTAAACCCCAAAATAATAAAATATGTTATTGAAAAATTGACAAAAGCCATTAAAAATCGTAAAAAAAATTCCAATAGACAAGCTGTTAGGCTTGTAACCTAGATGATCATGTTCGAATCTCGCGAAGGTAATTTTTTTTTGTTGTAAAGCATTGTTCTTATCATTGTTATAATTATCATCAGTGTTCGTGCTTTGTCATTTCCTTTTTCTTTTCAATCTTTATATATATATATATATATATATATATATATATATATATATATATATATATATATATATATATATATATATATATATCATGACACTGCTCAAATATATCTGGGCCTATTTAGCTACATTACCTAAATGGTTTTCAGAACGGTAGGTCCACATTCCCCGAATAGCCATGAGGCTATTTGGGTAATATTGTCCAAATTTAAATGATCGCTCCCTTTTTTTTTCAAGTTTAATGTCCTTCTATCCGCATTTCACGCTACCAACTGGTGTTTGAAATGTCTATTTAACACTGATCGACCCAAACATGTTTGTGTTTCATGTTGGAAGTGAGACAAACAGCCTTATACATTGTTTGATGACGTCACATGTCACGAACTCTTCTTTCCTATGGATCAATGACAATTTCCGGTGGAGTGCCCATTATTTTAAAAAAACTGATTGACTTCTTAGATAAATCACAAACATAGCTTACGATCACACAACTCAACCTCTGTGGACTGTCACAAAATCACGTGCATGAACTCTAGTACACATAAGCACACACACACACACACACACACACACACACACACACACACATACATACATACATATATACACAGATACACATTCACAGACAGAACACCTCTATCAAATCACCACACAAGCACTCGGGCATGAAGATTCTTACCACATACATTCTGTTCATTAGGGAAACCATATTGGATTCGTTCTTCGTGTTTCAGATAGCAAATGAATATAAATGAATAGAAATATTTATATAGCCAGTTGTTCTGCATCTCCGTGCTCAATGTTCTTCAACATTCAGATATTAATCATATTATTAGGGTGAATTGGCTGTTTTTTTCTGCGGACTCAATCCATCCAGAAATTATTGGGTAGATGAGTTGGTTAGACTTAGCGGAAATTACTTTGAAAAAGGCAAGCATTCTGCCCAAAGGATACCGAGCAATATCTGATGTTGGTTTGGGCCACAAAACCGAAATATAAAAACTCTGACTGAATTGAACTTATGGGTCTGAACTCTTTTAAACTTTTTGGTACGACGAAAAACGAATCACTTTTGTCTAAAAAGATAGACTTGCCCGATGGGCGTGTTCTACTGTTGTTCAGTCAGTCGTTGCCGGTTTGATTGAAAAGGAACGGGTGGTTCAAACAGTCATTCAGTCAGCTGTCACTGTTCCACTGAACACTGGACACTGGTCAAGGGCAGTGCATTTGGGCTGTATAAACCTTTTTGTTAAGACGATTAGTTTTTTTTAATGTTTTGAAAGAAATCTAATCAGTGGAAATTGCAAACAACTGATTAAGTTTTGAAAGTGAACAGTATTATCATTATTATTATTATTATTATCATCAAAATGCAAGTCTGTAGTCTGCTTCTGTTATTTTCTCTAGCAGTTCTTGCTGGAAACTATGGTGAGATTGGAATATATTCATGAGTTTGGAAAGTTAAACAGTTTACCATTACCCTATAAAACGTAATATATATCGTGATGCATTTTATACGTTCTGTCAAAATTCAATGTTATTTTATTAATACCATGGGGCATTTTGCATGTTTAAAATTTCCTCAAAGCAATTTATAAATATCATCATTTACAATTTACCATTTTCATGAGGCATTACATTTTGTTAGTACCGTTGGGCAATCTATACATTTCATCACATCCATGTGACGTTTTATAGATTTTATCACATCAATGTGAAGCACGTTTCATCACATTCATGTGATATTTTATCACATCCATGTGATGTTTTATAGATTTTATCACATCAATGTGAATCACATTTCATCACATTCATGTGATATTTTATCACATCTATGTGACGTTTTATACATAATAAATCCATGCAATATTTTATACATTTCATCACATCCACGTGACGTTTTAATTCTATGTGACGTTTTCTACATTTCATTACATCCATGCGACGTTTTATACATTTTATCATAGCCATGTATACACAATGAAAAATAAATATACAGCAAGTTCAATTACCTAAATATATATAGCTAAATATAATATATTATTTATATAAGGTACGGCTATGTGGTTTGTGGTATGACACGCCTGCGGACCGGAACATCCAAGGTTCGAGTCCCGCTCCGGGTGCGGTGGCGCATAATAATTGAGTCATTCGTAAATGCTCTTTATTCACATTCTCTCCGGTGTAAAATGAGGGACCATGGACGTTAACAGCGTTGTTTCTGTCAGAAAAACTATAATATCGCCTAACTGGCGTCATGTCTCGCCCTACATGTTAAGTGTTACCGTTGACTAGGGACCCATGTACAGTACTTTGAGCACGTTTAGTGGATAAAGCTCTATATAAAAGCTAAACAGTTTTAATTTTTAATTTTTTTTTTTTTTTTTTTTTGCTTGTGGCATCTAAAGGTTCGCTCTAACATGATGCTATTTTAAGTTAATTGATCACATGTATCATTTCGACTTATACTCAGTTAATCCAAATATTTACCAAACGTTCAGGAGATAATATAATACATTTGTGGTCTATAATAAACAAAAAGCATGAAAGCACGAAACCAATTAACCAGTAGATTGTTGATCAATCAAAATACGAAATTTGTGACACACGTTCAAGCCTGCTCGGACAAACATACGTAGTTGGTTGTTTATAAACCGTAGAACAAATGCATTTGGCGTCGTTCTGCTCTTTGTTATTTTTTAAGACCGCCAGTTAGGTGATTAGTTCTCATTATAATCTCTTAATCAGAATATACAAGTTTAAGGCTACTTTAGCTTAATTTATAGATTTTTGTGTTGTTTTTGTTTTGTTACGACTGATCAGGCTGGTAGAATAGGTGGGTATTTTATTTAAACGCATACCATCTTTTGTGATACTTGTGTATTTCGTTTAGTTTAGTAATCAATGACATCGTTATATGAATAATGCCTGTTCGGACTCTCCTAATAAGGTAATGGGGCGTGGTCATTTCCCTTGTACCTGCGCGTTAAACAATGTTGACCTTAGACAACATTGATGAAATCAATTTTAAAAGGCCCTTTTGTGTGACAATTATGAATGAAAAATTTATCTTATGGCTACCCTCACAAACTTTTCAGTTTCCAATACAATGTCGCAGTCAATTTCCATATAACTTTAAGAGAGAACATCAGAACCTTACATTTCTGTTTACTTTAGCTTTAAAACCACTTTATGACACCGACCAAAAACACCCTATTTAGACAGACACTGTGTAAAAACAAAAATAAGATAATATAGTTGTGTAATTATAGACCTACATAAGCCATCACTTCCATCAGTGAAGTTTTTAATTTTGAAACATATCGACAAGGTGGATAGCAGTTTTTGATGATGGTGTTGTCAATTGCAAATAGCTGTCAGTATACACACACACACACACATATATATATATATATATATATATATATATATATATATATATATATATATATATATATATATATATGTGTGTGTGTGTGTGTGTGTGTGTGTGTGTGTGTTGTGTGTGTGTTTCAATTTGATTACATAAAAACACGAGTGGATGTTTACCGACTTGACACGACCTGACATAGATACGTTTCGCGTCTCAAAATACTCGTATATCGCTGTCTCCGATTTAAGTTTACACATACTTTTCTGTATCGGTTCCATTGGTCAAGGGGTTTAACTTAGACACATACATTCGACGGTAAAACATGTGTAGTTCGCCATGTTTACCAATCACTGTCTATGTTGACATTACGACGACTGTCCGAGAGGCGTGGTTATATTCTCACCCACTAGGTATCTATGGCGGATGGAGACTATGGGTCACAAATCGATATTTTCTGGCCAAAATATATTAAATGTGTTTTGTAAAGTAGCCTATACTTAGTATTTGCCACAATGCCCAGAGTCTGTTGTGACACTGTTTGACTTTTTGTCTGCAGGTTGTAATGCTGAAATACGTCCTGCTATGACCGACGGGAGACTGACGGGACAGGGGACTGACGATGAGGTGGAGCTGATGTCCAGGTGATGATGATGATGATGATGATGATGATAATGATGATGATGATGATGATGATGATGATGATGATGATGATGAAGGATGGACCTCCATCTTTGGATGATGATGATGATGATGATGATGATGATGATGATGATGATGATGATGATGATGATGATGATGATGATGATGATAGTGGTGTGGTGGTGGTGGTGGTGGTTGTGGTTGTGGTTGTTGTTGTATTGTTATTGATGTTAATGGTGATGGTGGTGGTGGTGGTGGTGATGATGATGATGATGATGATGATGATGATGATGATGATGATGATGATGATGATATGATGATGACGATCATGATGATGATGATGATGAGAATGATGATTTTGATGACGCGGCAACTGCTGCTGCTGATGATGATGATGATGATGATGATGTTTTACCACCAGATCAAAGAGACAGTCAGGTAGATCCAGGGACCGAAACCGCGTGCCAAGACCTCGAAGACCGCGTAGGACAACTATTGCCCCAACAACCACAACCACCACAACCAGTGCCCCAACCACAGCGCCAGCAACAACCCCGGCAGAGACCACTCAAGCCCCAGAGACCACCCAAGCCCCAGAGACCACCCGAGCCCCAGTCACCACCCAAGCCCCAGAGACCACCCAAGCCCCAGAGACCACCCAAGCCCCAGTGACCACGCAAGCCCCAGAGACGACTCAAGCCCCAGAGACCACGCAAGCACCAGTGACCACTCAAGCCCCAGAGATCACCAATGCCCCAGAGGTCACTGAAGCTCAAACAACAAGTGTATCGGTAGAGGACAGAGATGATGATTCGTGCGGTTCTCAAATCTATCGATCGGCAAGCGGTGAGAAATTTTATAAAACAAACGAGGAAAGGTGGTCGTTAGAGCTAGCCTAGGTAAAAAAAATGAAAGTTTTTATCAATCTTCCATTGACGAAGCCATAGGACATTGTGTCATTCAACGCGATTTGCTTGTTTTCCAAAAGCAATTGATTATTCAATCCTTGTTTACGTTTTTCTTTTAATCGTTTTCATTTTTACAAATTTGATAATTTGGAGTTTGCATCGATTTATTATAAATAAATCACGCATGTTGCATCGCCTAAAAAATAAAAACAAAAACAAAAAACAAACAAATAAGAGCCACCTTTCCCCCTGTGCAAACGGTAATAATAATATGTGATCTACCGTCCCAATTTGGTATTATGTCAGGATGGACCGTATACTGAAAATTAACTTCTTTCACTAATATGAAGTTTAACTGGAATTAATTTGCCCTATTGAGAAGGCTGAGCCAAGTTTCTCAAATATGTCGAGTCTCAATTTCTTACTTTAAATTCAATATTTTGATATGCTTCAATCTAGCTCTTCATCTCTGCAGGTCTGATAACCGAACACAACTATGGGCTTGATTTAATATGGAAATGGATAATAATTGATATGGATATAAATGACTTTTATGGACTATATTTTGCGTTGGTTTGAGGGTTTTCCTATTGCAACAATGAGCCCATAATGATTTGGATTATCTGTAAATAAGAACACGTTGGCTTCACCCTGGCCATAATACCAAACCAAGGCGGTTGGACTTAAATAATAATGGACGAGGATAATAATATTTGCATCCATTGAAAGGTATTCGCAAAAAGACATGTTACCGCAGCTGTTAGAGTTGATTAGAAATAACGTATTGGCTATTTTTACAGTCCCGTATATACGGTACTCTGATCTATTTTTACAGTTCCACATGACATGATTCAGTACATGTGTTGCAAATCCATTCATGAGATTACTCTTTTCTCTTTACTAAATCAAACACCTTGGCCCAGGCCTCCACACTGAAGTATTGTCTTGCCTCAGAAATGTCAACTTTCTGGTCTAAGAGCTGCATTGAATGGTCCCTTTCCGAGGATAGAATTTTGGAGAGGTCTTGGACATCACTCGGATCAGCTCCGCCACAATCCTTGGCAGAATCATATGGAACTGTAAAAATAGCCAAAACATTAAATAAGATTCTAAATAACAACAATAGAATATTTTTTAAATATACAAAATAAATAATTAAGATATTATATTTGAATAACAATCACAATTATTTCCATAATTATTATGTTTTTACTGCCTTTTTTTTAAAACCCCTCAGGCTATTGTAACAATGTGTTGAATCCTGAGTGGGGCGCCACCTACCAGGCATTTCAGAGACTTCTATCACCTGAGTACAACGTCATCAACAATGATGGAGAACGTAAGGACATCTTTCGTTTACTTATTTATATATCTTATTTTATACATTTATATAGCGCAATATCTATCAATGCTTTAAGTCCTTAGCTTGTTTTACATTATTTATTTATATTGAAGAAGTGACGATCAAAACCTGCCGAAAAAAAGTGCTCCTTCAGAGCCATTCGGCAATAGGAGCCGGAGTTTATCCCGGTTTCTATAGCGTGAAACGAACAAGAGCAATTGTTTGCTATCCTTTGGTTAGGACGCTAATCTATCGCAAAGTACAATCAAAACCTGCTAAGTGACACCACATTAGAGAGCAGTCACCGGTATAAGATAAACATCTGAACTAACTGGATATGAAATATGCCAGACAAAGCAAAAAAATAAAAATACAAGGAAAAAAAACATCCCAAAAGATCAGTCTACCTCGACTGGGAATCGAACCTGACTACCGTAATCAGACGGTATGAGATTCGATCCCCAGTCGAGGTAGACTGATTTTTTGGGGATGGTTTTTCTTGCATTTTCATTCTAGCTTTGTCTGGCACGTTTCATACATAGTTGTTTAGATCTTTAAATGACTGCAAGATAGAAAATGACTTAAAACTATCTTATATATTGGGCACTTTGGAATCACCTGGAAAAAGATATACCTTGAGCTTGAGCTTCAATATCCACATCACGTGCTCAATGTGCTTTCCAAGAGGTCCATGGCCAACAGCAACACTTAACATGTAGAACGAGACATGACGCCTGCTAGACGATATTACAATTATTTCCGACAGAGACAACACTGTTAAGTGGCAGGTACTCATTTTACACACGAGTGCGATGAGAGAATGTGAGAACAAAGGCTTTTCCAAGGACTCAACTATGCGCCGACGGAGGCTTGAACCCAGGACTTTCCGATCAGAAAACAAGTGCCATACCACAAGACCATATAGCTGTACTCATAAAATAACTCAGGATAGATTTCAAAAAGAGAAAGAAAACAATTGTTTTTACTCTTCAAGTCACTAAATAAAAGGCAATTTTTAAAAAAGCGATTATTTCAGAGTGATAAAACAGAGCCTCATTAGGTATAGAAATTTATCTCCTGATATCTATTTATTTGTATTTTTTTTTTAACCTATCGATTTATCATCATGATCATTGCTGTTTTTATTATTATTGTTATTATTATTACTATTATTATTATTATTATTATTATTATTATTATTATTATTATTATTATTATTATTATTATTATTATTGTTATTATTATTATACAGAGTAGATATTACGACGTGTTCGCAAAAAAGTGAATATTATTGCCTGGACTGTATTGTTTAGAACACTTTTGGACCTAGACTGTGAGGTTTTTGATGTTGCGCTACCAACCAGAGACGTGGTTGTCATTTCATCTTTCTTTCTTTATTTCTTTTTTGATGATGATACAAAATGTCCATCCCCTTTACAAAAACTCTTGTATTGGGCCATTCGGCCTTGTATATACCACGCCCAGCACTTAAACCTATAGATAGAATGCGCTTGGCCAAGGAGTTCACAACATTGCCATCCGGAAGTATAACGGACCAACACACATACTCTGTGTAACCATGAACTTTTATAGTCTGGTTAATACAGTTTAGTGAGAACAACTCACAAACGCGGATGGCAAAAACAATAACAAAGGCCTGAGTGACGTCATCTGCATACTATCTATATGCACACCATGTCTGTATTCCTCAGTGGTCCATGCACCTCGCCGATATTCTGAAGTGGACGGAGCCGAACTTCCCAATGTCCGACTTATCAGCCGAGAGATTCACGACCCAGATGACCGTCCAGCTGGCAGAACTATCATGACTATGCAATGGGGTCAGTTCCTTGACCACGACATCACGGCTACACCCCTCAGTGAGTCCTGTACCTCGTTCGTGTTTTGATAGGACAACATAAAGGAATGCACGGAAAATTTGTTTGGCTACATTGTCATCATCATCATCACCATCATCATCATTATCATTATGATTGATCATCATATTTTCACCTTTTAGGTTTGAAGCTGTATGTTATTGGTTACCACATTTTTTAAGCATGTCACAAATTGTGTTAATATTAATAGAATAATATTGTACACATGTTTTACAAACTTGTAAAAAGCCCGCAATTTCGCGGGGAAAGAACTATTTTCATCGATATTGCCTGAATCATTTCCTTGATTAGCTTGATTACGATTAGATGCACACTTAAATCGATGTGCTCGTCGTCGCTGCCATGCTTTATTCGGCATGATTTTAGTTTATCAGTCAGTAGATATCAATATCAATAAGTCACAAGTCTTTACCACGCTTGACTTGGGAGGCCTTCCGAAAGCTCCTACAAAGGGAAACAACTTAAATAATATTCCCTCAACTAACCCCAAGAAAAAGTAAAACCTAAACTACCTTTAACTAACCCTAATAGGAAAATAAACACCCTAGCATTATGACTAACCTTAAAAGATAAAAAAAAACCCTCGGACTGCTTTGCACTACCTTTCAATATTTCACAAATTAAAATGGCGGCCGAGAATCAAAACAATGGTCAAATTAGGAAATTTTAAACTTTCACAAATCTATCAAGGTTTGTTCTAGAGTTTTTAAAATGTTTCTTTATGATGACAAATTGAATAAATAAACGCCTGGCAAAAGATCTACGGTAAAAATACAAATTGATAGAATACTGGGGATGTAGGAGCTTTCGGAATGTCTCCCCTTTACCTAATTTATGTGAGGTCAAATGAAAATCTGAAGACGCGAAAAATATCAAGTCTGTTCGGGCTAGAAGCTAGACAGATACAATTGACAGTTTGCCGACAACGTTTAATTAAATATTTCCCAGGGCAATAATTATCACACCAATGGCATAAAAACGACCGTAATATCAGCAGTAATATTAGTTGACGTTGTTAATCGGTGAAACTTGTTTAAAATTTGTGTAAATCCGAATACCTTCATGTGATCAGGTGAATAATATCACTATGAATGCCACGATTTGCTGAAAAGTGCCAACGCACACACACACACATGTATACACCACACACAACACACACACAAACACACACACACACACACACACAAACATAGACGCAATTAGAACATACTACTACATAACAACACTGATCACCGCTAAATCAACAACACAACTGAAGTAATAATAACACTTGATGTCATAAATAGATGACGCAAACTGACAACTTTTTACAGTGACGAAATTGGTTGATGTTGAGATGTTAGTGTCGTCGGTACGTATTTTATGATATCTATGTGACTCAACGAACTTTCAAACTGATTTTAAATTATAAAAGGAAATCAAGTTATCTGTTTATCTATCTGTAAAAAATATATTTCTAATTTTCAAATCTTTCAGTAGAGTTGTGCGCCGTATCATCTTTTTTTATTGACTCAAATAAGCACAATGTTCTCCACAATGCTATATTTTTTAAAGAAAGGATAATATGTCATTAAATAGGTTACACATATTTCAAGAGATGTTACACATATTTTACAATTGTGATAAGAATATGTCGTGGATAAATGATACAAATATATTTTGCTAGATGTAACACATGCATTGCATAAAGACCGTTAGGTTTGTATCATTCCCAGACCCTTCCAACAAGACGTGTTGTTCCCAGGACCTCGTTCTCAACGACGCGCAACACAGTGACGTCATTGTAAAGTAAGTCTTTTATCTGTTTCCTTCTGATCTGTCGTGTACATCTTTGATTAAAAATGGAAACATACGTATCTACTTGAGCATTTGTATACCGAAATATTTACCAAACGTGCTCAACGCGCTTTACAAAGGGCCCCCTTGATAACAGAAACACTAAACATGTCAGGCGATGTTAAGTGGTTTGTAATTTAAGACACAAAACGCATTCTGCCAAATGACGACATTTATTTCAGCTCAAAAGTAAAGCTCAACATTTACATGAGGTTCCACCTAGCATACTACCGTTTGGAGAGGATGATTGACAAATGGCCAAGAACCAAACTCTGTGGCATATCGAAGGTCAAAAATTATTCAACTGATCTAACACCATCCATCGTAAACAATTATCTTTTGATTTGGACTCAAACCTCAGAGTAACAACTTTAATTTTTTTAAATGTTCGTTTTTTTTTAAATTATAAAATTCGCTATCGACAAATCTAATGGACACTACACATCATCATCATCATCATCATCATCATCATCATCATCATCATTGTTATGTACCAACCGCAGTACATAAAATAACTGACAGGGAAGACGCTCCTTTGGTTGCCAATCATCAAGTAATTGTTTATTCAAGTATTTTAAATCATAATATATCACAGACTTAGTAATATTAAACATGCAGTATAGAAATATACATAAACAGAAATATACGTTATGTAATATAACGTCAATGCACAAATGTAGTTAACTAATGATACAAATGTAATGTATTTTATTAATATATTCAATTGTGACATCATTTAGAAATAACTAAATGTAATTAAGTGTATTATTCATGGAAGTAAATTATTAGTTATTGCCAAGGGCAATAACTCAATAATAACAATACACCATAACACCTCCCTTCTAGCCTGAAGGATACTGAAGGTTTAACCATCAAAATATTAACATAGACACACATGATGTAACAGTCCGCTTAAAACACTATTTCAAAGTTAATTTGAAATTCTATGTTACACATCCAGAAGATCGCCGTTGCGATTAACATTTAAAAGTCCGTACGAACAATACTATTTCAAATGTCCGGCGATCACATACACTATATCAAGTCCATTTGACAGTCCATGCACTGGAATAATCTGTTACAAGGACGTGAGTCTCGTTGTCACAATTATAATATAACCACTATGTTAACTACTGTGGCGTGTGCGCAGTTGGTCGACGTGTCTTCTCAAAGTAGGACCATCCGGCACGATTTTCACATCGAACATTCGGTTTCCAATCACTGATGCTACAATCGCTGGCACCCACTTGTCCCTACGCCCCCTCTGAAACGACAGGGCATAGCACTGGCTGTTCACTGTGAACTTAGATTTCCTAGACGAGCGAAGATTTACACGGCTTTGAGGCAGGAGCACATCTATCTTCGCCCGTATCTGTCGACCAATCAGAAGTTCGCTTGGGCTATAGCCACTGCACAGGGGAGTTCTCCGGTACTGGATCAAGAACTCGTGTAAGGCCTCACTGGTACTGAGGCTGGACTTCCTTAGCGACTTTTTAAACGACTGTACCAGTCTCCCAGCTGCACCGTTGGTCTCTGGATGATACGGGGCTCCCTGTAGGTGTTGAATACCCCGGCTCTCACAGAAACTGGCAAACTCAGCTGACGAGAAGCACTGCGCATTATCAGTGACGATGGTATGCGGGTAGCCAAAATGCGCAAAATCCTCGTCCAGCTTTTGAACTGTCGCCTTCGTGGTGATGGATGTCATCTGGTGGACACACGGATATTTGGAGTATGCATCCACCATCACGAGCCAGTTGTGTCCTTTGAAATTCACGGCGTGGTCGATATGGACACGTTCCCATGGTTTGTCGGGCATAATCCATGGCTGTTTTGGAGGCAAAGGTCGGGCCGCATTCCATTTGACCTTCGTCACCGTCTTTACTCGTTGATGTTGACTTCTCTTCCGACAGGCAGACTTTATGTGGCCCTTAATGCCGCAGTGGTGGCAAAGGGCTTCCTTGTATCGACAGGCATCACTCGAGTGGTTCCCGATGCACCGGTAGCATCGGGTTTTCTGGTTCCCGTTCTCCGCTGATTTTGATTGGCGGTTGATCTCTGGAGACGGTTCATTATTCGCCGTGGGCAGCTTACGAGCCGGATTTCGATTGGGCTGGAACTTAAACACATCGGCATTTGATGTGTCGACCGTCTCTCTGGCAACTTTTCCAGCCTCCTCCACTTCCGCGGCGATCTGAATGGCTCGATTGAACGTCAGCTCGTCGTCCTTTACTTTAAACAAGGCTTTGACGATAGCCTCGCTGTTGATCGAGCAAACGAATCGAGTCCTTATTGCCTCGTCCAACGGGTCCTTGATCGAGGCAAAATCACATGTAGCTGCCTCTTGCCGAATTCTCGCAGCTAACTCGTGGACAGTCTCTCCTGGCTTCCTTTCTGTTCGTGTCCAGAATTTGTAACGCTCCCGAACAACGAATCTTTTGGGGTTGAAATGGTCAACCATGTGCTGCTCGATCTCATCCATCGATAATTCGTTGACGTCCTTGGGAGGAACGCTCTGTGAAGCCAGGTTTGCCAGCAGCTTGAAGATGGCACACGATTGGTTGGTGAGAAAAATCTCCGCAATCCTGTCCGATGGAATGGAGTTGGCCTTTACGAACGTCTGGAAACGTGACCAATAGTCCGTCCACAGGTCTGCGTTTGAATCAAACTCGCAGAACCTGGTGTTGGTCACTGACGACTTGGGACGATCCATCACCAAGGCCATTAACGTTTCCATCTGTTGACGCTGCAACTCCATCTGCTGTTGTTGTTGGGCCATCTGATCACGCAATAACCCAATGAGCTCCTCGTTGGTCCATGCTGCTCGTGTAGTCATGACGATACGTCCAAAGCAGCCAATGAACGATCAGCAGGCCGATACGTCGCTCCGCTAGTTGGTTTTCCGTGCTGTCCGATACAGCAAAAAGTAGGTCAACCGTTTGACCCAGTTCCCCCTCGCACGTCCGACACGGCAAGGCAGACTTGTCCTGATGAAAACGTCCAAAACCAGCCAATGGACGGTCAGTAGGTCGGTACGTCCGACTCCGCTGGTTGGTTTTCCGTGCTGTCCGATACAGCAAGAAGTACGTCACCCGTCCGACACGGCAGGTACTCCTCGCACGTCTGTCACGACAGGCAATCACGTGCTGATGATTCTTCCACGTCTGTCACGACCGACAGTCACGTCCTGATGATTCTTCCACGGCTGTCACGACTGACAGTCACGTTCTGATGATTCTTCCAAAGCAGCCAATGGACGGTCTTCCCTCTCAGCAAGTCGAAACGTCGCTGTACATACACGTCCGACTCCGCTGGTAAGTTGTCTTTGCTGTCCGATACAGCAAGATAAGTAGGTCACGGCAGCTTCGCCTCGTACGTCTGACACGGCAGAGCAATCACGTCCTCTCCCTCGCTCATCTGGCACGGCAAGGCAGGCAGGTCCCCCTCGCTCGTCTGGCACGGCAGGGCAGGCAGGTCCCCCTCGCTCGTCTGGCACGGCAAGGCAGGCAGGTCCCCCTCGCTCGTCTGGCACGACAAGGCAGGCAAGTCCCCCTCGCTCGTCTGGCACGGCAAGGCAGGCAAGTCCCCCTCGCTCGTCTGGCACGGCAAGGCAGGCAGGTCCCCCTCGCTCGTCTGGAACGACAGGGCAGGCTGGTCAAGGTGGGCGGACAGTCCCCTTCGCACGTTCTTCCTTCGTCCGGAGGCAGGCCAGGGCAAGGCTCGTCCTTCTTCGTCCGGAGGTAGGGCAGGGCTCGTCCTTCTTCGTCCGGAGGCAGACCAGGGCAAGGTTCGTCCTTCTTCGTTCGGAGGTAAGGGCAGGGCAAGGCTCGTCCTTCTTCGTCCGGAGGCAGACCAGGGCAAGGCTCGTCCTTCTTCGTCCGGAGGTAGGGCAGGGCTGTCCCCTTCGTGGGTTGGCAGTCCTTAAAAGGACTGTGATTTCATGTGACCCACAGCTGGAATCCTCGTCGCCACTGTTATGTACCAACCGCAGTACATAAAATAACTGACAGGGAAGACGTTCCTTTTTTTTTTTTTTTTTTTTTTTTTTAGACCCTATCTAATGACCCTCTTAATTAGTAAAAATTGTATTTGTTAGGTTAATTATTATGTGTTTAGTAGTAGTAGCAGTAGGAAGGCTTTGGCATTAACTGCCTCTGTATCGTACGTTATGATAATAATTTAAATTTTTTTTTTTTTTTTTTTTTAAATTTATTTTTATTTTTTTAATTTTTTTTTTTTATAAATGAAATAATGGTTGAAATATTAATGTTGCCTAACGCGTTCATGGAGGGTGGGGGGTTAATTGGGCAGTTGGTCAGTTAGAGGTTATATTGGGTTGGTGGGTTGTAATAAATTTTGTTATTTTTTTTTATTTATTTTTTTTTTTAGATGATTTAAATTAACAATTAAATAGCTGTTCATGGTTGGATGTGGAGAGTAGATAAAATGTGTTGCGATTGGTGGATGACAGAGATCCTGTACCAATCGGTTTATTGATGATTCAGGGCTGTTTGTAATGTTGTTTAGATAAATTGTCTGGGACTGACAGAGGTTTAGTAGGGGGGGGGGGGGGGGGTGTTGGATTCTGAGGGTTTTGATTGGTGGGAGTTGAAAGGCTGCAGCCTATCAGCTGATCGGAATATTCGAACTTCTGTAATATGGGGTTATTGTGGAAATGAGTTTAGGTTTAGGTTTTAGGTTGGATGGGGGGGGGGGGGGGGGGGGGGGGGGGGAGGGGAGTTTCTGAATTGCTTCTGTTGTTGGGATGGTGAATACACGGGTCAAACGTCTTGTGGGTTTATTAATTGTTGTGGTCGGTTGATGTTCTTGGGCTATTGCTAAATTATGGGAGTAGATTGGAACTGGTGATGAAGGTGGTTATGCTTTTAAAAGGAAAACTTTTGATTAATTTGTTAGTAACCTATTCCCTTGCTCCCTTAGGAGTCCAAGGGTGGCCACCCACTTTCCCGCTCTCTAGCCGAGCGTCATTCGCTGCTTCAACTACTGTGCACGTGGTCTTTCCCTATGCAGCATTGGTTATTTTATTATTCTATGAATATAGTTAATTTTTCGATAAGGTTAGAATCGTGGGGGGGGGGGGGGGGGGGGGGGGGGGCAGTTGTGACTGTGGGTGTACAAGGTGTACGTTTTAATATTATAAATATTGTAAATATTCTTCTTTCCGAGTCGGCCCCGACTGATCTCATCTGCATACATGTGGTCCACGGCAGTCTAGACGCCGCAGCGCAATTGTTTCAGCCGCGCTTCAGGCGGGTTGGGCGGGACTAGACCCCTCCGGCATGCTGCGCGGCACACACATTGCCCCGCGCCGTCTCTGCCGTGGGCCGTTGCGCCGAGTTCGCCGGGGCCGCATCGGAAAAAAAAAAAAAAAAAAAAAAAAAAAAAAAAAAAAAAAAAAGGGGGGATTATATCTTACTAAAAACTTGTTTCACGTCCTTTCCTTGGAGGTTTGTTATTGTTATTTTGTTGAGTTTAGTATAAGTAGGAATTTTTAGGTGGGGGGGGGGGGGTGTTGTTTTGTATGTTAGTATTAGTATCATTAATTATTAGATGGTTTTATCTGCCACATGATCTTTTAGAGCCGAAATAGGGTCTGTGTTCTCTACTCTAGCTATAGTTTTGCAATCAGATAAATAAAAATACAAAAAGGGTGGTACTCTGCATTTTTCCTTGGCGAGATCTTCTGTCGTTTATGTTGGTATTCTTTTCCGTCTCCGTTTGTATCAGGGTGATGGGAAGGGGGCTGTCTGTATTATCTATCTAGATGTGGGGTAGGATTGGATGTACTGTGTGGGGGAGGGGGGGGGGGGGGATGGGGTAGAAACAAAGGAAAAGGTTAGAATTAGTTATATACAGAATGGTTCTGATTATATTATTCCGGAGGCCGAAGAGTTAGGAGAAGGATGATCGATTCATCGGGTTGTGTATCATTATCAATGCTGAGAGAGAAGGGGGGGGGGGGGGGGGGGGGTAAGAATAGACATGGACGCACCTCGTTGTTTGTAACTAGGTTGTTTGGCAGTGAAGTTGGTGAAAAAGTTATGGCTATATCAGTGTGGTAGAGGGGGCGAAAGGGGAAGTTAATATAGAAAAGGATAATACTACAGCAAAAGTAAGGGAAGGAGGAATAACTAAATACTAGGGGAAGGAATATATAATAGTAAGTGATCAGTCAGGTAAATGATCGATAATAGAGGTGTAAATAATATATGTATAAATAAAGTTTGTAAAGCTAGCTAGGGGGGGGGGGGGGGGGGGGGGCGGAGGGGAGGGTAGGGTCAGGTTGTGGGTGTGGTGCAGAGAGTTGAAATGTCTCGGTGGAAGGTCATCTATCTGAATTGTGCTATTAGGTCGGTATATTTGTTCCATCTTGTTTCTCTCTCTTTATCTAAATCGTTTTTGTATTTCTTTTGTATTATGTTAAGAAATATTAATGACATGTCGGTATTAGTGGTGTTTTGTCTGTGTACTTGACCCATCCATGCAGTCCAAATCGCTTGTCTTGCTGCTGCTAGGATGTGTATGTTTATTTCATGTGTTGCATTGTCAGTTTTGGGGATGATATTATGTCTAAATGCTATTTCTGTATGTATGGGTTGTCGTATTGTTTTTTGTATTGTGTTTATTGTGGCTCTAATCAGTGTTTTTGTTTTAATGCAGTTTGTGAAAATGTGTACATTTTGTGTTGGACAAAGCGCTCGGCATAAGGCGCATCTGGGCGTGTTGTTTGTTGGTAAGGCGTTGAACATCAGTCTGTATGTTATATGCTTACTGTATCTAGAAGTATCATGTTTATGTAAGTTTTTTGAGGCCACTCTCATGTTATCTAATGTTAGTCCTGATGCGTGCATTAGGTCTTGTTCTCTGCGTTTGTTTGGTGTGTTTATTGTTCTGTATATCTGTTTACTGTCTAATTGTTTATTTATTGTGTCTGGGTATTTGTTTACTAGTCCTACGCATTCTTTGTAAAAAGGAGGGAGTGTCTTACCTCCGAAATGGGGGAGTGTGTGGTCGATCTTTTTAAATTGTGTTAGTCGTGTCCCTAAGTAGTATGACCCGAATTTATTTCCTGTCGATTTTGTATTATTTTGTCTATATATCTGATCCTAGTTGTGTCTAATGTTCTTTTAATACATTTTAGTCCTGTGCCGCCTGATTCTGTGGGAAGTGTGAGTATTTCGTGTGGAATGGGTTTTGCGTCTTGTAGTATAAATGTGTCTATGCGTCTTTCTAATTTCTTTATTGTGGTGAACGGAGGTTTGAAGATTTTGATGTAGTATAAGATTTTTGGAATAATGTAGGTGTTCACTATCCTGGTTCTATCGAATATATTGGCTTTGATGTATGTGTATGAATGTAGTTTCTTGTCTATATTGTGTACAATTCCACTCCAGATGTGTTTCGGTGTCGTGTGTCTTTGACAGTACGTTATTCCGAGGATTTTAATTTGGTTAACCCATTGCATGTCGGGTATCTGGGCTTTTTCGGTTTCTAAGGGTTCGGGACCGAGATTCATGATTTTGGTCTTTTTAATATTTAGTTTGGCACCACTAGCGAGGCCGAAATTTTTGAAAGTTTCTAAAATTTTGTGTATGCTAGGTATATCACTCGGAATTAGGGTTGCATCATCGGCATACGCGATGAGTTTTTTGTTGGCTTTTCCGGGAATTCTGGTGCCTTTAATTTTCGGGTTACTCCTAATTTTTTCCAAAACGGTTTCGAGACATAAGATGTATAGTTGGGCGAGAGAGGGCAACCCTGTCGTACTGACCGACCGATTTTGAAGGGATCAGATACTTTTTGATTGACTATTACACAGCTGGAGGGGTTGTTGTATAGTATTTTTATCCATCTTCTGTAATAAGGGCCTATGTTGTTGTGTTCTAATATTTTGTGTAAGAAACTGTGTTCTAATCTATCGAAAGCTTTCTCTTGATCGATGGACAAAATGTATGCGTGTGTGTGTGTGTCTGTTTTACGTATCCTATAAGGTCTCTGATGAAGTTTGTGTGTTGTTCTATTGTTCTGTTTTTTATGCTACATGTTTGTTCTTTGTCTATCAGTTGGGGTAGGTGAATTTTGATTTTGTTGCTTAAAGTTTTCGCTATAATTTTGTAGTCGGTGTTTAGGAGGGATATGGGTCTGTATTGTTTGACGTCTGTTGTGTTGCTTTCTTTGGGTATGAGGGTTATGTATGATATCTTTTGGCTGTTCGTTAATTGTCCTTCTTTGTGTATTTCTTTAGTCAGTTCTAGGAGGGGTTTTTTAAGGAGAGGGAAGAAACTTTTGTAGAATTCTACTGTTAGTCCATCGGGGCCTGGGGATTTGTTTGTGTTCATGTTCTCTAGGCTGTGTTGTAGGTCTTCTATTGTGATCTCTGTATCTAATTGTTCTTTCTGTTCGTCTGTCAACTTCTTTGTATAATCGGTGTAGTGGTCTTGTATATCTGTTGATATTTCGCCACTTGTGTATAGTTGTTTGTAAAAATTGTAGAAGGTCTCAAGGATTTCTGTCTCGTTTTTTGTTATTTGCCCATCTGTTGTTCTGATTTTGTCTATATGTCGTCTATTGTGTAGTTCGTTTTCTATTCGTGCTATTGTGTCGTTTAAATCAGTGTAGTCGTTGCGTGTTTTGTATGTGCTTCTTACTTTGTGGCCTCTGAATTTTCTTTGTTCAATTTCTTTCAGTTTTTCTATTGCTTTAGTAACATGTGGTTGTGTTTGTATTTCTGTTTTGTTGTCACGCACCCTGTCTATGTTGATGATTGTTTTGTACTTTGTTTCCTTTCTGTTGGTTTTGTCTTGTACTTTTCTCCCTATCATTTGTGTTAGCGTTTGTATGGTCTGTTTGAGGGTGTCCCACCATTCTCGGATGTTGTCATTTGGTATGTTGTCCGTATAGTCTAATATGATGTCGGTCATGTATTGTATGTAATAATGGTCCTGCAGGAGACTGTTGTTGAATTTCCAGTAGGCACTTTTTTGTTTGGGTCTTGTAATTTGGGTGCCGTACTGGGCGTAGACAGCTTTGTGGTCTGTGTAGTCTAGTGTGTTCTCTAGGTGTTTAATTTCTGTTATTGGGGTTGTTTTGGATATGTATATTTTGTCGAGTCTGGATCCTGTGTTTGCGAATGATTTAAAGGTGGTTTCTTTCCCGAGTGGGAATGTTTCTCTGTATGTATCTGTTAGATTGTGTTTTTCTAAAATTCGTTGTAGTATTTGTTTGTCTATGACTGTTTGTTGTGTTCTATGGTGAGTTGTGTCGCGGGGGTGTAGTGTGTTATTGAAATCCCTGCTAGGATGATGGGTGTTGATGAGTTTATTTCCATTCTTTTCTCTAAGTCTAAAAACGTTGTCTTTTTTTCGTCTGTTCTTGAGGCAGGTCCGTAGATGTTGTAAATTTGGAATTTGTAGCTGTCTTGAGTCACGTCTATTTTCCCTATTCGTCCTGTGTTGTCATGGTCGTGTTGGGTAACAGTCCAATTGTCGGAGATTTTTATTATGGCTACTCCTCTACAGTTTCTTTTTTTCTTGTCGATTGTCCAAAATATATTTTTAACTTCTGGTTTGAGTTCGAGAAGTGTTCGTTCTTGTGTGAATTTGTCGTGTATGTTCGTTTCTTGTAACAGTAAGAAGTCTGGTCTTTGTTTCCTTATTAGATTTTTAATGTCTTGTATTTTCTGTCTCATGCCTCTGATGTTGAGTGTTATGATTGTCAATGGTGGGGGGTCATCCTCTTTGTAGGGTGTTTTTATTTTGTATGGTTTGTTTTTAGTGTATGATTTTGCTTGTTCTCTAGAGGTGGTGTGTTTGTTGTATCTAGAGTTGCGTTTGTATGTAGGTATATATGTGTGGACTGTAGGCTGCATGTCTGGGTTTAGTGTGTGTATTGTTTTGTTTAAGTATTGGGGTGTGTGTCTCCCATGTGTCGTGGTGGTCTGGGTAGTGACCTTTCCCTCTCGATGTTTTGGATGGGTGGAGTCTTCCTCTTGAGGGAAGAGCTTCTTTGGTGAGGTGTGTATGCATGTGTTTGTGTAGATATTGGGTAGTGTGTTCTGTGATTTTTTCGTGCTCTTGGGCAAGCCCCAGGTGGTGATCGTGTGAGTGAAGTGTGTGCTTTGAAGGGCGATGGTGTGGTTGTATTTTTTGGGGGAGAGTTTTTGGGTTTGTTATTGGGGTTGGGGGGTGTGGATGGGGGTGGGGGTGATGTTGCCCTTTCTAAAGGGATTATTACTGGTGTTGGTGTAGATTTGTCATGGATGATGTTCGTTTTGGTGTGTATGGGGAGTTGTGTGGTTCTTGTTCTAGTTGTTTCATTGGTGCAGTTTTTGTTGTGTTGGTATCTTTTGGAGTGTTGTCTTGAGGGTTTGCGTTTGGTGTCTGTGGTTTAGTGGTGTAGCTTGTGAGTAGTGGTGTATTTGGTGTGTTGGAGTGTTGTGTTGTGTGTTTCTTTCCCTTTTTTACTACCTGGTTCCAAGGTTCTTGGGATTGGGATGGTGCGTCCGGCAGGGGGTTGCCGGAAGGCGTGACAGAACCAGTAGGTGAAGATGGAAAAGGAGGAGGGATAGTGGGATTTCGTGCTGAATTCACTCCTGGTGCATACCGTGCTCTAGTCGGGCACAAGTAGAAAGGGTGCCCCACATTGTAGGAAGACGTTCCTTGGGTTGCCAATCATCAAGTAATTGTTTATTCAAGTATTTTAAATCATAATATATCACAGACTTAGTAATATTAAACATGCAGTATAGAAATATACATAAACAGAAATATACGTTATGTAATATAACGTCAATGCACACATGTAGTTAACTAATGATACGAATGTAATGTATTCTATTAATATATTCAATTGTGACATCATTTAGAAATAACTAAATGTAATTAAGTGTATTATTCATGGAAGTAAATTATTAGTTATTGCCAAGGGCAATAACTCAATAATAACAATACACCATAACAATCATCATCATCATTATCATCATCACCACTACCACCACTACCACCACCACCATCATCATCATCATCATCATCATCATCATCATCATCATCATCATCATCGTCATCATCATCATCATCATCATCATTATCACTACACATGCCATCTAACCCCCTGTCCAATTCCAGCGGTCCGTGTTTCCCCATCACCATCCCAGAAGGAGATAATCATTTCGTCGATGTAGAGACCAGATGTATGGAAAATAAACGGTCTTACCAGACAACAGTAAATGGTAGGAATTAGATATATCTCTCAATCCCCTTGGTTTTCCTTCTCTCTCTCTCTCTCTCTCTCTCTCTCTCTCTCTCTCTCTCTCTCTCTCTCTCTCTCTCTCTCTCTCTCTCTCTCTCTCTCTCTCTCTCTCTCTCTTTCCTCCACTTCGATGTGTACTTATTTGCAGGTCTGATAACCCAAATCATTATGGTCTCATCGTCGTATTGGAAATATTCTCAAACCAACACTAACTATTCTCCATTACAACAATATGAAAATGAGCCCAAAATTGAGTCCGATTATCAGACCTGCAAATATGTTTACGTCACTCCACGTCCCTCCCGTTCTCTTTCCCCACCCATGTCCCACCTCCCTCCTTTTGTCTTCTTGATGACGGTTTGTGTGTCATTCAGATTGTCTGCTGACAGAGCCAATGGACGCGAAAAATAATGTCACAGCCAGAGTAAAATTTAATGTGCGGCTATGTGGTCTTGTGGTATGGCACTCGCTTTCGGATTGGAAAGTCCTGAATTCGAGCCTCGCTCGGCGCATAGTTGGGCCCTGGAAAAGACTCTTTACTCACATTCTCTCACCATACTCAGATGTAAAATGAGTACCTGGCCGTTAACAGCGTTGTCTCTGTCTAATAGGCGTCATGTCTCATTCTTTATGTTATGTGTTGCTGTTGGTTAGAGACCCTTTGTAAAACGCTTTGAACACGTTTTGTGGATATTGCGCTATATAAAAGCTCAATTTTTTTATGGACAGGAAGACACTTTTTTTAATGTTTAAGAATGAAATATAAATGCATCCACATTAAAAAAGAGCCAACTGAAATTTATTCCTAAAAATTAATATTTATTTCCACCAGATGTTCCGGAACAAATTAACATGCTGTCTGCTTTTGTTGACGGATCACAAATCTATGGAACATCAGAGGAAGAGATGGCCAGTTTAAGGTCAGATGCTAAAGGTCAGTAGATATATTTACCCGTCGTGATGTCCTGAAAAAATCACTGTATTGAGCTGTGGTACAGTGTGTAAATTATTATTATAATATACTACCGCAAATTATGCCAACGCAAACTTTTCGTAAGTGCTATAACTACTCCGGAATTTCTTAGAATGTTTATTTGTCTTAAAAACATCCTTAAAGTATTCTTTGTAAAGCGGTTACGTGATCCTGGATCCATTTGTATTTAAATTAGTATAATAAATGCTATCATCATAATCATCATCATCATAATCATCATCATCATCATCATCATCATCATCATCATCATCATCATCATCATCATCATCACCATCATCATCATCATCATCATCATCATCATCGTCTTCATCATCATTAACATCATCATCTCATCACTAGACGGCGATATATTGTAGCATTTCCAAAAATGTTGGAGATAATAGTTGCATCTTTATCATTAATTCATTAACTTTTGTCAGGCAAAGGGCGATTACTGGACAATGACAACAACCTGCCAGAGAATACGAATGGCAAATGTGTCATCTCTTCAGGACGAGAGGGCCTAGATTACTGTCTACTGGCTGGTGAGTTCTGGGATAAAATCCAGTTGGAATCTCTCTTTAAATGTATCTGGACTGCACTAGAGTTGAGGGCTTCATGGAAGTTATCTTTCCACGCGTCATCCATTATTTTGGCAAGAAAACATTTACTTCAGATATCGATCGATATACATGTTAAACATTTCAAACAGAGACTTCTCTTTAAAAATTTGATGTCTTAATCCATCTATATTTTAAGTAAACGTTTTTCTGTCCAAAAGGAAGAAAAATGTGTTTTGTTAGTACATGACGGAATTGAAACATTGCCTAGTTCCTTAATATGGAGGTCAAAATAGTTTAATGGCAGAGCACTCACCTCTTAAACAAAGGAATCTTTATCGATCAGAGGTGAAGCAATGATTGGGTGGTGAGTTTATCAGGTCAGGTCAAATTGCTTTGTGAGTGATTGGTGTTCTGCTTAAAAGTAAAGGATGGCAAGCAATTACCACCATCCATTTAGAGCAACATAAACCGGGGTAAACTCCGATTCCACAAATGCTATAGCTCTGAAGGACAACTATTCTTTAAGAATCCAATCCCAGACTTTGATGCCTTCATGAAGTGAAGAATCCGATATCTCCCTGTCTCTCACTGTATCAGTCAGTTCTTATGAATCAGTGTGTGAGAATTTTATCTCCTTTGCTTGATATATCAACACCCCCCCCCCCCCAAAAAAAAAAAACAAAAAAACAAAAAAAAAAACAAAACAACAACAACAAAAGAACGTGCCGCTCTTTGTTGGTTTGTATCTCTTAGACCTTTCATAGGATTTCTTTCAAATTCAAAACACAAATAAAACAAATCCTTGTACGTAGAATGTCAAAATTTTATGAATATGAACGAGAGACAAAAAAAAACCGTTCAGAAATACAATATCAGAGAAAAATGACGTAACATTGCAGAGAGTAAACTGGAGAAGATCTAAACTTTTGTTGCCATTTTTAGCAAATATTAATTATGTGACCACAAACATTATTGTCATCATAATTCGCCTCATCATGTAAGAAATCGTCTACGTAGCATACTCCAACGATTACAAAGCAAGCACTTTAAGTGATCAATAACATCGCCGTCTTCTTTAATGACGCAATGCAATCTCTTTTTCCAACCTGAAATGCACTTCCGAATTTCCTCATTGGTTATCTCCTCTCAGAATAGGTTTCTTCTGTGAATGCAGATCTTTGTCCAATATAAACCTTCTCGGTCAAAGGATTCCAAATGATGTAATCCATTGGATTCAGGTCGGGTGATTGAGGCGTCCAGTTGTCTTTCTCTGTGAAATGAATATTCTTACACCGAAAAAAAGCCTGTGTTCTTTTCCAAAGGATAGTTCTAATGGTTATAAAAAATGTGTAAAATATATCTTTATACCGCTTTACGATAGAAATAAATTTTTTTGTGTGTGACCACCTGATATATCCGAAAAATCGACTTAAACAGGCACGCCCCTATACCATTGATGGTGTGAGGTGTTGGACGTTTACAACACACTTTACTGCAGAATTTCATGTCAGATGTTCTAACGATTTTGTATCATAATACCCGAGTTTTAAAAGAAAGCTTGGATGTATATACCATTTTATCTATTTAATATTCACTTCTGGTTCTAATTCTAAGGGGATTTCCGAGTCAACGTGTACCCAGGTCTGGGTGCCCTACACACTGTATTCATGAGGATGCACAATGTGCTCGCTGACGGCTTGTCCGAGGAACATCCCGACTGGGACGACGAGACTGTTTTCCAAGAGGCAAGGAGAATCAACATCGCCATACTGCAGAAAATTTCGTATTCTGATTGGCTAAACGGTGAGGCGCCAAAGTTAAGTGTTTATATATATACTAGTAAGTTGTTACAGAGGGGGGGGGGGGGGGGGGGGTGACCCAATTTGATTTTGTTTTGCTGTTTGGAAGTGGGGGGGGGGGGGGGGGGGGGGTTCAACCATGTAATCTTTTAAATTCAAGAAATGTGAATTTTTAAAATATATTTGTAACTGTAGCTGCCTTTTATTACGTCGTTAGATCTGTATAACACCTTTGGATCTGATAATTAAATAATAATCTCACGCCTTGTTGAGATATTCCGATACGAGTCGCAAAATGAGCTTGTTTGCTTCTGTATCCTCATGGGGCCAAATAAATAATTTTAAAAACTAGAGCATTTATATAGAGCAATATCCACTAAACGTGCTCAAAGCGTTTTACAAGGGGTCCCTGATCAACCGCATAATGTAACATATTGAATGAGACATGACGCCTGTTAGGCGATATTACATTTTGCCGACAGACAACGCTGTTAACGGCCAGGTACTCATTTTACACCTGAAAATGGTGAGAGAATGTGAGAAAAAGGCTTCTTCAAAGGACTAAATTATGTGCAGAGCGAAGCTCGAACCCAGGACCTTCCTATCCGAAAGCCAGTGTCATACCACAAGATGGTATTATTTCGGGTGTGAGCTAGTTGCAATAAAAGTAAATTCAAAGTTTTATTAGCCTTGATGAGGGATTCTAGCTTGCATCACTTTAACAAATCACATTTATTGTCCTCAAAAGTATTTAACCTTACTCAAATTTCGTATTTTTGTAATTAAAAAAAAAACCTTTAGAATTTAAATCACCACTTGACACAATACCGTAAAGAGGTGGCGGGTTACAATATGGTGTCAAACCAGAGTAAAATCGAACCTTCTTGTGTGGCTAGTGGTCTAGTGGTATGACACTCGCTTTCAGATCGGAAGGTCCTGGCTTCGAGCCTCGCTCGGCGCATAGTTGAGTCCTTGGAAAAGGCTCTTTACTCACATTCTCTCGCCGTACTCAGGGGTAAAATGAGTAACTGGCCGTCAACAGCGTTGTCTCTGTCGAACCGAAAAACAAATTGTAATATCGCCTCATGTCTCGTTCTACATGTTACACGTTGTTGTTGGTCAGGGACCCTTAGTAAAGCGCTTTGAGCACGTTTAGTGAATATTGCACTATATAAAAGCTCAAGTTAAAGAAGGGTAAGGGCTAACCCACACCGAAGGCCCGGCACTGCCGCTCTTTGCCACCTTCCGGATAAAGACGTCTGGCACGGACAAAATACTAAGAATAAAGAGAAGAGCCGCTAGACCTACCCATACCAAGCTCGAGAAAAAAAAAACGACAGAGTACGTCGGGTGTTTGGTATGGGTAGGTCTAGCGGCTCTTTTCTTTATTCTTAGTATTTTGTC